>NW_017670713.1:211416-216898 GCF_001879085.1 Nicotiana attenuata | reverse complement strand
TGTTCACCCTCTCCGTGTAGCACTTTCCCGCTCCTAGTAGTGATCGCCATGATGTGAGAAGTTGGGCCACTCCCACTACCTCTTGGATTTGCAACCGTGTCACTAGGGAGTGTTCCCTTTTGTTTTGGATTTTGCTCTTTGGAGAGGTCTCTCATTTGCATCTCCAATTTTTGGATGGAGGCGGTATGAGAGCCAACAACCTCGGTCATGTTCCTCATTGAAGTATCGGATTCTCTTGATTTTGCAACACTCGCTCAAGCATAGCTTCCAACTTAGATTCACTAGAAGACCCTTGGCTTGAATATTGACCCTTTGGAGGAACATAGGGTTTTGAACTCCGGTTAGAAAAGTTATTGTTGTTGTTCCAATTCCCTTGGTTTGAGCCACCTAGGTCATGTCGCCATTGTTGGTTGCCTTGCCCTTGCGGGTTCGGCCTCCATTGACTTTGCTGCCCCTGACCCTGATAATGTTGTCTTTGATACCCTCCTTGAGGGTTGTTGATGTAGTTCGCTTCTTCAAATTCTTCATTGGAGATGGGTTGCACCTCCTCCACTACATTCACCTTTTTTGTTTGATTTTCCGTGAGCATTTTCGTCAACACATTTACATTTGTGGCCAGCCCTGCAGTTATTTGGTCCCCCTCTTGATTCTCCTTGATCAAGTTGGTCGAGGAAGGAGAACTATATGCAATTCCGCCTGAAGTATCCTCAGAATGCCAAGCTTGATTATGTTTTGCCATCTTGTCAAGTATTTGCGTGACTCTTGCAAATGATTTGTCCATAAAAGATCCGTCCGCCGCATTCTTTGCTATAGCATGGTTCATAGGATCAAAGCGCATATAAAATTTCTCTAGCAAGATATAATTTAGAAAACCATGATTGGGAGACCTCACCAAATACAATATGAATCGATCCCATGCCTCATGTAAGTGTTCCCCTGGTTGTTACTTGAAGAAGAAAATCTTATCTCAAAGCTCGGACTTCTTGCTCTGTGGGAACCATTTTGCTAGAAATGCCCGGACAAGTTCAGGCCAAGACCAGATGGAATTTGGTGGCAAGTTTTGAAGCCACCTCCTTGCGTCTCCAGCTAGTGAGTACTTGAAAACCCTCAACCTTAGGGCATCATCTGAGACATTGTTCTACTTATGCATAGCACATACTCCCAATAAGTTCCTAAGGTGTTGTGTTGGATCATCATCGGTGGAATTCCTAAAAAAACCCTCCGCTTTGAGCATTAGGATTAGACCATGTTCCACCTTGACAGTTGAGGCACCAATAGCCTGAGGTACAATAGCATTTGTATCGTCAATATGCTCATCTATGTCCGCAAAAGGATTTTCATCCACTTCTTCCTCGTAGTCAGACATGTTTTCCTATCAACATTAAGCAAAGCAAGTGAAGAGTGATGGAATAGAATAAGACGTAAAGTAAAGCACACACTAAATAGTAATTTCAAAACCGTATTCCCAAGCAACGGCGCCAAAATTTGATACGCTCAAATTACACTATAAGAAATAGTGTAAGGCGGTCGATGTCAAATATAGTAACCCAACAAGGTTAGGGTCGAATCCCACAGGGAATAGGTGTGAAAAGGTTACTCGAATAGTGTGTTGATCGACTAAAGTCGTAATTCTATTCAGTTAATGGTAACAAGAGTGTGAATTAATAGTAACAAGAGTATGGATTGAGTTTGTTTTGAGTTAACAACTAGTTGGAATATTAGGAGTGTAAATAATTGGATAAAAGAAACCAAGGTTGTGTCCCCTTTCAATGAAGTGTAATGCTATCGGTGTTAATATGATATATTTCTAATGGAAGGTCCTTTTGATATGCAAATGATGTCTAAATGACTACCCAATATTTCCCAATAGTTCGGTAGTATTTCCTCTTTACAATTTTTCCAAATGTAAAAGAGTTACAATTAATAACAATCAATTGATGCTAAATAAAACCCACTTATTCATAAACGATTTTATTAAACAAGGTTTAAAGCCTTGAGTCTTTGATATTTACTCCTACCAAATTCTAACCCACTTTCCCAAGCAAAGCAAGAATTTAATGGCACTTGTTAATGTTTTCAACCACCAACAATAAATGAAGAATGAGAAGTAAATAAATATCAACCAACCATTATATATATATTCAATGTTAAACACCCATTAAC
Source organism: Nicotiana attenuata (assembly GCF_001879085.1). Taxonomy (NCBI): domain Eukaryota; kingdom Viridiplantae; phylum Streptophyta; class Magnoliopsida; order Solanales; family Solanaceae; genus Nicotiana; species Nicotiana attenuata. The sequence goes on along the minus strand of NW_017670713.1, from coordinate 214,735 downwards.
ATAACACCCATTTAGGGTCCACAACCTTAGTATTTAAAGTTAGCTACTCATACTAAAATACAAAAACAAGATAATAATAGATGCCATAAAGCTGACAAAGTAAAGATTCTTGACCCAAAAGCTTCCAAAAGTGAAGAATATTTAAGTCTTGGAATGTAGCTCAAAAACTAGACAAGATGATCCCACAAAAACCTAATAAATCTATTTATAGTGCACTGAAAATCGGGACAGAAAACCGACAAAAATGCCCTTTCAGGTCAGATATGCGACCGCATTTCTATCGCAAAGAGCACATGCGGTCCGCATTTTTGACATCCTCATCGCAGATTGAAACCCTAATTTCCAGGCCTTCACAGCATTCATGTTATGCGATCCACGTTGTAGAAATGTGATCGCATTTTTCATCACACTTTCTTCGTTCAGCAGCCTTCATGGTTGGTTTGCAGTCTAATTTGTGGCTCGCAAACAGGTTATGCGGTCGCAGAATGGACCGCATTCTTGACGTTGAATTTTGCTCAGGATTCTGTTGTGATCTGCGATCTCAGTGTCAATTATGCGGTTCGCATTGTCATTTTGCGACCGCATATCTTCCTTTGCAATGCCTTTTTGCTCTTTTCTTGTCTTTTTGTAACTTTTTGCTTTCTTTTCCAGGCTCTTGGGTCCTTAAACCTCATGCACTGCAAAAACACTAAAATTACATAAATAAAGGAGATAATTGCATCTAGAATAAGCTAAAATCTAAGCAATTAGTATTGAAATGTGCCGAAATTCTCCGGCACATCAAATACTAACTCTTTTTCCCCCCAAACTCAAACTCCTCCATCTCTCACATAAGTGCTACTCAAATTCTCCATTGCTCTCGCTTTCTTCTGCTCTCACACAAGACAATCGGGTACTCATCAACACCCTCTCTCTCAACTATTTTTTTTTAACTTTTCAATCTTCTTCTTCTTCTTGTTCTTCTTCTTCTTCTTCTTCTTCTTCTTCTTCTTCTTCTTCTTCTTCTTCTTCTTCTTCTTCCCCTAGTCCCTTTTTTCCCGTTTTTGATTAGGTTTGAAATTAGGGTGAGGAAATTGGTTAAGGGGTGTGTTTGTGTGTGCTGCTGTTGTTGAAAAACAGTTTTGGGGGAAATCTGAGTACCCAATTTCTTTAAAGAAGCATATCATTCTCACTACTTACTAAGTGTTCGACAAATAGTCCGAAAGAAGTTTTGTTTTTAAGTTCCTTAATATCATGTTTAATCACGTCATGTAAATTTGTAGAGCACATATTTAGAAGTTTTGAGTATAATTTTTATGCCAAAAACGTGATTTAAGCTGGAAAAAAAAATCGAAAGTGACAATGAAATTGTGATTGAGGTACACGTCTCAAATAAGACGGCTTAGCCGATCGAGCCGAGATCGGACGCCATGTCTCACACATGGTGGAATTGTGCTTGAAATGGGAATTGATATTGTGGAAAATGTCTCCAAGGGATATGACCTAGCCGGTCGGGTCGTGATCGGACTCCGTGCTAAGATTCACGGTGGAATATGTATATGTATATATTGGCACAGAAATTGTAATTGAAATTGGGAGTTGGTTATGATGTGCATATTGTGAACAGTGGTATTGTGAATTGTGGTGAATTGGTATTAAATATCTTCTATCTAATAATAGTATTGTCTCCATATCCCGAGTTTCATTTTCACCATATGAACTTTCGTATATTGAAAAATTGTTATGTTTAACTTGGCTTTTGGATATCATTGATTGCTACTTGTTGTTTACATGGTTGTTTTTTCTTATATTGGCATTCTATTATGAAAGAGGACTTTTAGCTATTCATACTAGTACTATTCGATAGTACTAACGTCCCTTTTGCTGGAGGCGCTACATCTTTAAATGGATGTAGGTGGTTCCATAGTAGACAGTGTTGGTCGCAGCTAGTGGCGTATCCTCTTATCAGCCGACTAGGTGAGCCGCACTTCATTTTGGGGTCCTGTATCATCTGTTCATCATGTACTTGTATATTAAGGTATAGCCGGAGCCTTGTTGCCGGCATTTTTATATTTCTCTTCAGTTGTATTTAAAGGCTCCGTTGACAGGTTGTGGGTGGTGTCGGGTATTGGATTTAAACTAGAAATATTGGTATTTGGCAAATATGTTATTCGTCATATCTATAAAAAAATTGTAATATTCTGGATATTACGGCTGAAACTGCTAATGAAAACAAAATGGAGGTTAATGAAATATTTATAAAGTACGATTGATACAATTTATCTCCTATTTATTCATGAATTAGTTTGGGTAGCATGAAACCTAACAGGCTTGCTCAGTCGGGTTTACTCGGTTGAGCGCCAGTCGCGCTTCTTGGTTTTTGGACGTGACAAACTTGGTATCAGAGCCTAAGGTTTTAAAGTGTCCTAGGATGTCTCGGAGCCGTGTCTAGTAGAGTCCTTCTTATCGGTGTGTAGTCGACCACATCTATAAGTTGGAGGCTATTCGGACATTTAGGAATTTCACCCTTCTTTGATACGCCAGATCGTGCGGTAGAACCCAAGATAGGGAGCTAATTTCCTCACTATGTCATATCCCCAAGACGAGTAACCTTGATACCATAATCTACGAGTTTGAAGCAGTAAGCAGGGAATGACCCCACTATTGAGTCCGAGGGTGAGTGCCCAAGGGTTTGTTAGGAGAGTGTATCGAGCCATGGGGGGATTGGTAGGACTTGTTGCTGAGGGAGTACCCGTGTTCCTATTAATGTCACTGCACCACCAGATAATGTAGTATATTAGTATGTTACCAACGTGCATTTGTGATGTGGAGTCAAGGGGAATCGATAAGAACACGGGTACTCCCTCAGCAACAAGTCCTACCAATTCCTCCATGGTAGACAGGTATCTAGAGGCTCCGTAGACAGGTTGTGGGTGGTGTCAGGTATTGGATTTAAACTAGAAATGTTGGTATTTGGCAAATATGTTTTTCATCATATCTATAAAAAAAATTGTAATATTCTGGATATTATGGTTGAAACTGCTAATGAAAATAAAATGGAGGTTAATGAAATATTTATAAAGTATGATTGATAGAATTTATCTCCTATTTATTCATGAATTAGTTTGGGTAGCATAAAACCTAACAGGCTTGCTTAGTCGGGCTTACTCGGTTGAGCGCCGGTCGCGCTTCATGGTTTTGGGGCGTGACAATAAGTCATATAATAAGTAATGTTGGGTCTAATGAGAGGCCTAAGTCTAAGTAATGTTGGAAAATTACATAATGGCTAAAAGTCCAATTGAGTTCGCACAAGTTCAAACTTTGGACGAGAATATATATA
>NW_017670713.1:205070-211382 GCF_001879085.1 Nicotiana attenuata | reverse complement strand
TATATATATATATATATATATATATATATATATATATATATATATATATATATATATATATATATATATATATGGTGTTATGTGATTAGTAACCTATCAACAGAAAGATCTTCCAGTCAAATTTCTAACGCTTCAAACCGTTCGTCGTTTGGACATTCCTACACAAAGTTATGATCAAATTACCAAAGGCTGGATTTGTGATCAATTTTGCGACCGCAAAACGGTTCCGCGGATCGCATACGCATCGCAAAGTGGAGACGAGGCAGGCAAACCATTATGCTGTGACATATTGATTATGTTATCGCATATTTGATTATGCTGTCGAGTATGCTGTCGTATAATTTATGTGCTGCAATTTTGCTTCCCACAAAACCAATATGCTATAGCATAATTGACTTCGGGGGTCGATCATTTTTGGAAATTTTCATATCCGACCCCATTTTGATAGATAAGCTTTGGGCTTCATTTAGGGCTATTTTCTAGTGAATCTAGAGAGAGAGGATAGCATTTCAGAGAGAAAAAGAGGGAACCTAGACTTCCAATCACCCAATCTTGCACAAATTCTCAAAAATCAAGGAAGCTCATCTCTAGCTCACTATCCTTCCGGGTAAGTCCTACTTCTAAGATTTCATATAAGAGACTATGAGATAAAAAATATATTGTGGGGTTAGAAATAGGCCATGCATGTGACACTAAGCTATAGTATGTGGGATAAAATAACCATTTTGGGGTTGTTCTTGTTGAAATTGGTTGAGGGAAGAAGGAATTTCCATTGTACAACCTTGCAGTCTATTTCACATGATAGGTGTTTGATGAAATTCTTAAGAGAGTTACACCATGGGAAATCTTTCTAATTATTAATCGATTTTCACTATCTTTCTATAGATTATTATTGCTAGAAGGGTTGGTTAATTGTAGTAACTTAAGGTAAGCTCAAACAAGCTATGTTGGCTAAACTTTCTCTCTCAGAATTAAATTCCATAATCTTTCCGTAAGCTTAAGTATGACCGGCTTAGAGTCCCTAATTTCTACGTTCCGGGTTATCCCCTATAAACTCATAAACTTGATCACTCCGAACGAGCCTTATATTTAACGATAGATGTTTAAAGTATGGGTTGCTTATAAAAATGATATGGCTTTGAGTTGTGGTTTAAATGAAATGTGGTGTACCGATTAGGTATGGAAAACTTGATATGCTTAATACTCATAACAGCACGTATGCGCACTAAATGTCTTGATTGAGTGTGTCTAGTGGTTGGTAAACTATGAAGATGTTTGAAAATGAATTAAATGAACTGGGGACGTAGAGCGTGGACAACATTTATAATTGTGCCTAGTGATGCCTATGAAGTGAGGGAAATATATGAATCAAATTACGAAATGAGCCTCAACTCAACTGTCTTAAAATGACTTCTAAAAGTAAAATTTGCTTAAGAGCTCTATTGAGGTATGTATGGCTAACTCTCTTCTTCTTCTTAGAATCGAACTCTTGGTGTCCGAATAATTGGTGTAAGTTTTGACTTGATCATGCCAGAATTGATTGACTTAATGTGTTGGGTTGAAAGATTTATGTTCTGTAATTGTTCTAAATGTTTACCATGTAACCATGTTATTTGAGAACGTAATTATGATTTCCAAGCTCTTTTCCTTATGTGTGCAATGCCTTATGTGATAAGACTTATTGATATGAATGATACTGTTATTCGAACATATAAAAAGGGAAGGATTTAAATTTTTAAAGTGCGCTCAAGTGCCAAGAAAGACTTAGTAAATGACGATGCCTTGTGCCACGTAACGAAAGATGGGAATGAAATGTGAATTGAGTTGAACAATTGAAAGAGGTTATGTCTCAAATGAGATGGCTTAGCCGGTCGGGCCGAGACCGGACTCTGTGTAAGAACAATGTGGCATTGTGGATGAAATTGTGGATATGGTTATGTCTCACTTGAGATGGTTTAGCGGTCGGGCCGAGACCGGACATCGTGTAAGAACACAGTGGTATTGTGGATGAAATTGTGAATATCGTTATGTCTCACTTGAGATAGCTTAGCTGGTCGGGCCAAGACCGGACTGCGTGTATGAACACGGTGGCATTGTGGATGAAATTGTGAATATGGTTATGTCTTACTTGAGATGGCTTAGCCGGTCGGGCCGAGACCGAACATCGTGTAAGAACACGGTGGAATTGTGGATGAAATTGTGAATATGGTTATTTCTCACTTGAGATGGCTTAGCAGGTCGGGCCGAGACCGGACTCCGTGTAAGAACATGGTGGCATTATGGATGAAGTTGTGAATATGGTTATGTCTCACTTGAGATGTCTTAGCCGGTCCGGCCGAGACCGGACTCCGTGTAAAAACACGGTGGCATTGTGAGTTGTGGCACTTGGCACTAAGATTATCAACCTAAAAGGATAGAAAAATCAGAAACTATGTGATCCTTACTTGGTGTTTCTTTTATATTTCTGTAAAGCACTTATTGATTATTATGACCGCCTTCTCTTTGTTTCATTGTTCATTCTACTAAGATTGGTGTTTGCCTTTACATACTAGTACTATTCGATAGTACTAACGTCCCTTTTGCCAGGGGCACTATATATTTAAATGGATGTAAGTGGTTCCATAGCATGCAGTGTTTGTCGCAGCGAGTGGTGCATTTCGGGGTCCTCTATCATTGTTTATCATGTACTTTGTATTTTGAGGTGTAGCCGGAGCCTTGTTGCCGGCATTTCCATATTACTCTTCAATTGTATTTAGAGGCTCCGTAGACAGGTTGTGGGTGGTATTGGAAATTAAATTAGAAATATTGGTATTTGACAAATTGTTTTTCTTCATATCTATAAAAATTGTAATATTTTGGATATTATGGTTGAAACTGCTAATGGAAACAAAATGGAAGTTGTTAATGAAATATTTGCAAAGTATGATTGATGGAGTTCATCTCCTCATTATTCATGAATTAGTTTGGGTAGAATGAAACCTAACAGGCTTGCTCGGTTGGGTTTACTCGGTTGAGCTCCGATCGCGCTCCTTGGTTTTGGGGCGTGACAAACTTGGTATTAGAGCCTAAGGTTTTAAAGTGTCCTAGGATGTCTCAGAGTCGTGTCTAGTATAGTCATTCTTATCAGTGTGTTGTCGAATACATCTATAAGTTGGAGGCTATTCGGACATTTAGGAATTTCACCCTTCTTTGATACTCCAGATCGTGCGGTAGAACCCAAGATAGGGAGCTAATTTCCTCGCTATGTCTTATTCTCAAGATGAGTAATCTTGAAACTATAATCCACGAGTTTGAAGCAGTAAGGAGGGAATGACCCCACCAATGAATCCGAGGGAGATTGCCCAAAAGTTTGTTAGGAGAATGTATCGAGCCATTGAGGGATTAGTAGAACTTGTTGCTAAGGGGAGTACCCTTGTTCCTATTAATTTCACTGCACCACCAGTTCATGTAGTATATCAGTATGTTACCAACGTGCGTTAGGGATGTGGAGTCGAGGGGCATCGATAAAGTTATTGTCCTATCATCCTAAAGTCACCAAATAAGTCACTCCTTAGTACATCGTTATGAACAACACAAAATTTTACTTGTTGAATATGTACATCCATATTGAAGAGTTCACATATACATGGTCTTAACAAGATGTTGAATCACAAAACATTGCATGCACCTACTCTTTGAACGAGATGCATTATTTGTGAATCCACTATATCACAAATTTCCTTATTTACATCCTCTTGTGGAATCACATTCTATAATTATGTCCTTGAATTGAGTTATAACTCTAGGATTAATACTTCCCACATGCTTCCCTAAATTCTAAATAAGGGACTATACCCGATGAATTTCTTACATAATCTTTTTATTTAAATGGAGAACCTCTACTCGTTTGTGCCTATGCATGCACCGTCGTAAAGTTTTCCTATGTTGTGTCAAGTTCCTTGTAAAGCATCCCAGTGTTGCGATCCTTCTAGAGTCACTCTCTTACTCACTGGTGTATATGGCTTCTATGGTTTGAACAGTCACTCTACTCTCTTGCGAGTATCATCACGAAACTTTCTCACTGTCTAGTAACATAAGAGCATACATCAGCACCTACTATACGAGTGCATGTCAATCGAAATTGTTACCGTGCGCATAAAGTCTCTCTAAAAATTGAGATCCTCACATCTTCATCATAGGAAGATCTTGTGTCGCCATCTTAGTATAACTTTCGTGTCCACTTGGGACATCCCGCAGTAAGTAGCTCACTTTGTTCCTAGTATTATGGTTGCCCGTGATGTGGTCTTGTATTGCAGTGTGGGAGTTAATATAGCAGAAGCATGTCCAGCTCATAACAAATGTTTATTTTCTCCTTATACCTCCACCACATGTGTTAGTTGTGTTCCTTAGTTAGTGAATTCACTGTGCTAGTTTCCCAACACTTGTTTGATAAGTATGAGAGAACCCGTCCTTCTATGTGTCACTGTACACTTCCTTTCTCACAAGGACCCTTAATAGGATCTCCGTCAAGACCTAACACACCTTTGGGGGTTATCATGGCACAAGGCATGCTTCTCATGTTTTTCTGTCTTTCATTAGCATCTGGGTATTTCTCAAGTCAAAATCCATGGAGAACTCATTATGAACATCTGCAAACCTTCCATGATTATTTTATACTATCTCATTGGGTTTCGTTGTCTTTACCCACTCGACTTCTAGAATCATTAACTATGTCATTGTCATGTGAGGGGAGTTATGCTATCCTTGGCATTCCATTAAAACCCCTCTAACCAATACATGATTTCATCCTAATACTAACATGTCCTAGCTATGTGGTTTCACTCGTGAAAGGTTGAGATTAGATGCTTTCAGGTTTATCACATATCTTGAGCATATCGATTTAGTTGTCTCATATAGGGTCAAAATCGGGAAGGGTTAAGCTGATTAAATTATGATAATCTCATAAGCGTTTAACTTCTTTTTCATCTTCTTGGGCTTGTGGCATAGATTCCTTGTGCCAGTTAATGTTAAGAGTGTCATTCAACTTCATGTATTTCTTTTTAAATCTCTATTGCATCCATATTGCAAGAATCTTACAATTTGGAGCTAAACCGACTTCCCTTACACTCAAGGAGGCAACCGGTGTAGTATACTTGACCACTTCTCCTAAGAGCATACAATTGTTGGGCAAGGCCTATATGGAAAGGAACAATTATTACTATCCCTTGCATAACTCGTCGCCTCCCAAGAATAACTGATGCTAGCGTCTTCATCCTCCCGATAATGCCTCTCATGCATCTCATGTCTAGAAAGACCCAGTTCTTTTAGATCTCAAGATCACGTACATGGTTCCCACCTTATCAATGCGTGCTAGTGTAACGACCCGGCCGGTCGTTTTTAGAATTTACGCCCCGATCCCCCCTTAACTGCTTCCCCTAAGTTCAGTTTTGCTATTTTGGTTTGCCGGGATGTTCAATGTTAGGATTCAGAGTGTTTTGGGACACTTAGTCCCTAAATAGAGCTTAAGTGTTGAAAAATGGTCCGAAGTCGGAACAGTGTGAAGACGACCTCGGAATGGAATTCGATTGTTCCGTTAGCTCCTTTAGGTGATTTCGGGGTTGGGAGCGTGTTCGGAATGTATTTTGGAAGTCCGTAGCTCATTTAGACTTGAAATGCCGAAGTTTGAATTTTTGAAGTTTCCGGTCCGATAGTGAGTTTTTGATCCGAGGGTCGGATTGGAATTCTGGAAGTTGCAGTAGCTCCGTCATGTCATTTGGGATGTGTGTGCAAAATTTTTGGTCATTTGGACGTGTTTTGGTTAGGTTTTTGATCGAAATCGTATTTGGAAGGAATTTGAAGTTCTTAGGCTTGAATCTTTGATTAATTCGGGTTTCCGGCGTTGTTTTAGGTGTTTTCAAGATTGTTACAAATTTGAATAAGGTATTAGGTGGTATTGGTGCTTTTGGTTGAGGTCCCGGGGGCCTCGGGATGATTTCGGGTGGTTAACGGAGAAAAATTTCTAAGTTTGCAGCAGCTGGTATTTTGTTCCTTCTGGTATTTTCGCTTCTGCGGCTTGGGAACCGCAGAAGCGGCTCGCTCATCGCAGAAGCGAGTTTGGTCCCCCCCTCCCAGGAACCGCAGAAGCGGTTATTTATCCGCAGAAGCGGACCTTTTAAAGAAGCCGCAGAAGCGGTCAGTGTTTCGCATAGGCGGGACCGCAGAAGCGGTCCCTAGACCGCAGAAGCGGCATTCACTGTACAGATATAGAAATTCGAGGGTTTTAATTTATAAGTTGGAGAAATCAATTGAGAGCTCGGTTTAGGCGATTTGAGT
>NW_017670713.1:198775-205009 GCF_001879085.1 Nicotiana attenuata | reverse complement strand
TTGATATTGAGCCGGTTCGAGGTAAGTGGCTTGTCTAGCCTTGTGTGGGGGACTTATCCCTTTAGGACATGATCTTTGAATATTTTAATGCCTCGTACGTGAGGTGACGAGCGCGTACTTGAGCTAATTGTTGTACACCCGTTTCTACTTGAAGTATTTAAATTGAGATTTCATGTTTACTTGTTCATTTTAAACTGTAAGTTTATACTTGTGCTAGCTTAGAGACTCATGTTTATCTGGCTTACTTGCTAATTGTTTAGCTGTGCTATTTGTACTCTGTGGAGCATGTTAGGCTAGAATTTACTATTTCTTGTTCTGATCTTTTAGCATTATTCTGAGATTATGAGTTGCTTGTTGTTGTGTGTATAATTTGGGACTACGGGACGGCTTCCCGGGAGATCCCCCTGTACTTGAGATATTCTGGACTGAGGGTGCGGGATACCAAGAGATCCCTGGCACATGTGTTTCTATATATATATACTGGGATACCAAGAGATCCCCGGCTTACTTATTGAGGATACCAAGAGATCCTCGGGATACCGAGAGATCCCTAGTGTATATGATGAGGATACCAAGAGATCCTCGGGATACCAAGAGATCCCTAGTGTATATGATGAGGATACCAAGAGATCCAAGAGATCCCCGGCTATTATTCCTTGTTGAGGGCAGTTTTCCTTGTATTGTACCTTGCTTTCTATTACTGTTCTTCCTTATTTACCTGGTTTAGAATTCTCATTGCAGACTTTATTTAAACTGTTTCTGTTATCTCATTATTTATTATGTTATCTCAGTAGGGCCCTGACCTTCCTCGTCACTACCCAACCGAGGTTAGGCTTGGCACTTACTGAGTACAGCTGTGGTGTACTCATGCCCTTCCTGCGCATGTTTTTCATGTGCAAATCCAGGTACTTCCTCCCAGGTGTATCATCCTCGTGGTGGAGAGTTCTAGCTGAGACTTGAGGTATATCTGCTACGTCCGCAGACCAGGAGTCTCTACTCTATTCCGGCTTTAGCAGATAGTTCCTTTCTTTCCTTTCATGTTATTAGACATTCTGGTGTAGAACAGATCACTACATTCTATTAGCCTGTGTTTCCCGTGAGTTTCCAGGTTTTGGGATTTAGTTGTAGACTTCCACATATTTTTTAGTTGTTTAGGCCGAGTGGCCTTATATACAGTTGTTATTTCTGTATGTTCAGTTTTAATTAATTATTCCGCAAATGATAATTTGTTATTCCGCACTGTTAGGCTTACCTAGTTGTAGGAACTAGGTGCCATCACAACATGTTCATGGAGGGTGAACTGGGGTCGTGACATGAAGACTTCAGGTATGTTCTCTATGCTCGTTCGAGGACGAACGAATGTTTAAGTGTGGGAGGATGTAACGACCCGACCGGTCATTTTTAGAATTCACGCCTCGATCCCCTATTTAACTGCTTCCCCTATGTTTATTCTGCTATTATGGTTTGCCGGGACATTCGGTGTTGGGATTCGGAGTGTTTTGGGACACTTAGTCCCTAAATGAGAGCTTAAGAGTTGAAAAATGGCCCGTAATCAGAACAGTGTGAAGACGACCTCAGAATGGAAATCCGATGCTTCCGTTAGCTCCGTTAAGTGATTTCGGGGTTGGGAGCGTGTTCGGAATGTATTTTGGAGGCTCGTAGCTCATTTAGGCTTGAAATGCCGAAGTTTGAATTTTTGAAGTTTCCGGGTTTTGGGAATTGTTTTAGACTTGTGATATGGAGTTGTACTTGCCATGCGGCATTCAGTGCAGTTTCCTTTAGATATTTGATTTGATTTTATCTATTTTTCCGCAATTATTATATTTTCGCAAATGTTAGGCTTACCTGGTCATGGGGACCAGGTGCCGTCATGATATGTTCACGGTTGGTGAACTAGGGTCGTGACAAGTTGGTAACTTGTCACGACCCCAGTTCACCCTCCATGAACATGTCGTGATGGCACCTAGTTCCTACAGCTAGGTAAGCCTAACAGTGCGGAATAACAATTAACATTTGCGGAATAATAAATTAAAACTGAACATACGGAAATAATAACTGTATATAAGGCCACTCAGCCTATACAACTCAAAATATGCGGAAGTCTACAACTAAATCCCAAAACCCGGAAACACACGGGAAACACAGGCTAATAGAATGTAGTAAACTGCTCTACACAAAAATGTCTAAACAACATGAAAGGAAAGAAAAGGAACTATCAGCTAAAGCCGGAATAGAGTAGAGACTCCTGGTCTGCGAACGTAGCAGATATACCTCAAGTCTCAGCTAGGACTCTCCACCACGAGGATGATACGTCTGGGAGGAAGTACCTGGATCTGCACATGAAAAACATGCGCAGGAAGGGCATGAGTACACCACAACGGTACTCAGTAAGTGCCAAGCCTAACCTCGGTTGGGTAGTGACGAGGAAGGTCAGGGCCCTACTGAGGTAACATAATAAATAATGAGATAACAGAAATAGTTTAAATAAAGTCTACAGCGAGAATCTAAACCAGGTAAATAAGGAAGAACAGTAATAGAAAGCAAAGGTAACAATACACGGAAAACTGCCCTCACAAGGAATAGTAGCCGGGGGATCTCTTGGTATCCCGAGGATCTCTTGGTATCCTCATCATCAACACTGGGGATCTATCGGTATCCCGAGGATCTCTTAGTATCCCGAGGATCTCTTGGTATCCTCAATAAGTAAACCGGGGATCTCTTGGTATCCAAATATATATATAGAAACACATGTGCCAGGGATCTCTTGGTATCCCGCACCCTCAGTCCAGAATATCTCAAGTACAGAGGGATCTCCCGGGAAGCCGTCCTGTAGTCCCAGATTAAACACACAACAACAACGATTCCTAAATCTCGGAACAATGCTAAAAATAAGGACATGAAGTAGTAAATTATAGCCTAACATGCTTCACAGAGTACAAATAGCACAGTTAAAGCAAATAAGCAGGTAAGCCAGCTAAACATGAGTCTCTAAGCTAGCACAGGTACAAACTTACAGTTAAAATGAACAAGTAAACAAGAAAGCTCAATTTAAATACTTCAAGTAGAAACGGATTTACAACAATTAGCTCAAGTACGCGCTCGTCACCTCACGTACGGGGCATTCAAATATTCAAGATCATATCCTAGGGGAAAAAGGTCCCCCACACAAAGTTAGACAAGCCACTTACCTCGAACCGGCTCAATACGTGGAACACCTGGCATAGCCAGCGTCACGGTCTTGGCGTGACAATCAAGAATAGCAAAGTGGGGCGACAACCAGTCCATGCCCAGAATAATGTCAAAATCCACCATACCGAGTAATAATAAGTCTGCTCTGGTCTCAAAAGCATGAATAGTAACCAAACATGACCGATAAATGCGGTCCACAACAAGAGAATCTCCTACAGGAGTAGAAACATAAACGGGGGCGCTCAAAGAATCCCGAGGCACACCCAAATGCGGAGCAAAGTAAGAAGACACATAAGAGTAAGTAGAGCCCGGATCGAATAGAACCGATGCCTCTATGTGACAAACCAATATAATACCTGTAATGACGGAGTCGGAGGCAACAGCCTCAGTGCTAGCAGGAATACAATAATATCTGGCCCGGCCCCTCTCGCGACGGCGACCTCTATCTCCCCGACCTCCGCCCCTAGCTGGCTGGGCAGGTGGGGTAGCAGCTGGAGCTGTGACCATGGCCTAAGAACCCTGAGGAGCACGCTGTGGCTGAGAAGTCTGTGGGGGCGCGCTCCTCCCAAGTCTGCGCAATCCCTCACCAAGTTACGTGTATCACCACACTCGTAACAAGCTCTGGGAGGACGCGGTGGCTGTGACTGGCTGGGACTAGGCCTGCTGGACTGACCTCTGGAAGCACCCCGCGCAGGAGGAGCGCTAGAAACTGGAGGTGCATAATAAGGCTCCTGAGGTGGAGGTGGAGCTGGAGTACTGCCGGCTGCTGGAAGAGCTGAATGTACAGGGCGACCCGAATAACCTCTGCCATAACGACCTGCAGATGGGGTACGGGCACCAGAGTAGTGACCCGACTCTCGGGACCTCTTGGCCTCCCTCTCTCCTCGCTCCCTAGCGAGCATACCCTCAATCCTCCTAGCAATGCTCACTACCTGCTGATAAGGAATGTCCATCTCCAACTCTCGAGCCATGCTAGATCTGATCGGTGGAATAAGACCCTCAATGAACCTGCGAACTCTCTCCCGAACTGTAGCAACCAAAGCCGGTACATGCCTGGCCAACCTGGTATAACGGATAGCATACTCCGAAATGGTCATAGCACCCTGGCGCAAATGCTCAAACTCTGCGCGCCATGCATCCCTGAGACTCTGGGGGACAAACTCTCTCATGAACATATCCGAGAACTGGGTCCAAGTCAGTGTAGCAGCCTCGACTGGACTGTCTATCTCATAAGTTCGCCACCAGTCATAGGCAGCTCCCCGAAGCTGAAAAGCAGTGAAAGAAACCCCGCTGGACTCCACTATGCCCATAGTGCGAAGAATACGATGACACTCCTCTAGAAATCCCAAGGCATCGTCTGATGCTAATCCACTGAACACTGGGGGATCATACTTCTTGAACCTCTCAAGTCTCCGCTGCTCGTCCTCTGAAGCAGCTGACCCATCCTCGGGCTGAACTGGCGCTGCAGGCGGTGCCGGAATAATCTCGGGAACCTGCTCAACCTGCACTCGCTGCTCAGGAGTGCGGACGGCGGGAGTCTGTGCTTCTCCCCCGGCCTGGGATGTGGCTGCAGCAATGGGAAGCAACCCTGCCGGAGCCAAGGTGGTGTACATGCTCATGAACTGAGCCAAAGTCTCCTGGAGCGCTGGAGTAGTAGTGTCAGTAGTAGGTGTGCCAGGTGCCTGGGCTCCGGCTGGATCTGCTGGTGGTACCTCGGCGGCAGCTTGCGCAGGTGCTCTGGCTGCACCACGTGCACGTCCTCGACCTCTCCCCCTGCCCCGGCCTCTGGCGGCTGCAGTAGGGGGCGCGGGTGCCTGATCACCTCGAGTAGCACGTGTCCTCACCATTTGTGAGAGAATAGAAGTCAGAAGTTTAGAATTGATGTCCAAAAATATCGCACGACGAGGAATTCAAATAAAATAAAGATTTTTCCTAAACAGTTACATAGCCCCTCGTAGATAAGTATAAACGTCTCCGTACCGATCAGCGAGACTCTAATAAACCGGCATGTGTTCCGTGACTCCTATGAACCTAAAGCTCTGATTTTAACTTGTCACGACCCTAGTTCACCCTCCATGAACATGTCGTGATGGCACCTAGTTCCTACAACTAGGTAAGCCTAACAGTGCGAAATAACAAATTAACATTTGCGGAATAATAAATGAAAACTGAACATACGGAAGTAACAACTGTATATATAAGGCCACTCGGCCTATACAACTCAAAATATGCGGAAGTCTACAACTAAATCCCAAAACCCGGAAACTCACGGGAAACACAGACTAATAGAATGTAGTAAACTGCTCTACACTAGAATGTCTAAACAACATGAAAGGAAAGAAAAGGAACTATTTGCTAAAGCCGGAATAAAGTAGAGACTCCTGGTCTGCGAACGTAGCAGATATACCTCAAGTCTCAGCTAGGACTCTCCACCACGAGGATGATACGTCTGGGAGGAAGTACCTGAATCTGCACATGAAAAACATGCGCAGGAAGGGCATGAGTACACCACAGCGGTACTCAGTAAGTGCCAAGCCTAACCTCGGTTGGGTAGTGACGAGGAAGGACAGGGCCCTACTGAGATAACATAATAAATAATGAGATAACAGAAATAGTTTAAATAAAGTCTACAACGAGAATCTAAACCAGGTAAATAAGGAAGAACAGTAATAGAAAGCAAAGGTAACAATACACGGAAAACTGCCCTCACAAGGAATAGTAGCCGAGGGATCTCTTGGTATCCTCATCATCAACACTGGGGATCTCTCGGTATCCCGAGGATCTCTTAGTATCCTCAATAAGTAAGTCGGGGATCTCTTGGTATCCCAATATATATATAGAAACACATGTGCCAGGGATCTCTTGGTATCCCGCACCCTCAGTCCAGAATATCTCAAGTACAGAGGGATCTCCCGGGAAGCCGTCCCGTAGTCCCAAATTAAACACACAACAACAACGATTCCTAAATCTCGGAACAATGCTAAAAATCAGGACATGAAGTAGTAAATTATAGCCTAACATGCTTCACAGAGTACAAATAGCACA
>NW_017670713.1:122647-198360 GCF_001879085.1 Nicotiana attenuata | reverse complement strand
AAGGACAAGCAAATGAGGGTCATCATACTGCCGTTCCCTGATACGGTCAAATAGGGAAGACCGGGAAACCACACAGCCTAGAACCCGACTGGGCTCCGAAAGATCCCATCTCATGAATTGGCTGGCAAAGGCCTGAACATCCATCGCCATAGGCCTCTCTGAAGCTGGTAAATATGCCAAACTCCCCAAACTCTCCGCCCGGTGACTCAAGGCATCCGCCACCACATTGGCCTTGCCCGGGTGATATAGGATAGTGATGTCATAATCCTTCAGCAGCTCTAACCACCTCCTCTGACGCATATTGAGATCCTTTTGCTTGAGCAAGTGCTGCAAACTCCGATGATCAGTATAAATCTCGCAAGGCACTCCATATAAATAATGACGCCAGATCTTCAAGGCATGAACAATGGCAGCTAACTCAAGGTCGTGGACAGGGTAATTCTTTTCATGTATCTTCAACTGTCTGGACGCGTAGGCAATCACCCTACCGTCCTGCATCAACACTGCTCCAAGGCCAACTCTCGAGGCATCATAATAGACAGTATAAGACCCCGAACCGATAGGCAACATCAAAATAGGGGCTGTAGTCAAAGCTGTCTTGAGCTTCTGAAAGCTCGCCTCACACTCTTCTGTCCACTGAAATGGGGCACCCTTCTGGGTCAATCTAGTCATAGGGGCAGCAATCGATGAAAATCCCTCCACGAAACGACGGTAGTAACCCGCCAAGCCAAGGAAACTGCGAATCTCTATAGCTGAGGACGGTCTGGGCCAACTCTGCACGGCCTCTACCCTCCTCGGATCCACCCGAATACCCTCACTAGAAATAACATGGACTAAGAATGCCACAGAACTCAGCCAAAACTCAAATTTTGAGAACTTTGCATATAACTTTTTCTCCCTCAAGGTCTGTAGCACGGTCCTCGGGTGCTGCTCGTGATCTTCCCGACTCCGGGAATACACCAGAATATCATCAATATAAACAATCACGAACGAGTCAAGATCCTGAACATGCTGTGCATCAAATGCATGAAAGCTGCAGGGGCATTGGTCAGCCCAAATGACATGACAAGGAACTCGTAATGGCCATATCGAGTCCTGAAGGCAGTGTTCGGGATATCTGGCTCCCGAATCTTCAACTGAGGGTAACCTGAGCGCAAGTCAATCTTGGAAAACACATGTGCGCCCTGAAGCTGGTCAACCAGATCATCAATGCGAGGCAAAGGATAACGGTTCTTCACTGTAACCTTGTTCAACTGGCGGTAGTCAATACACATGCGCATAGAACCATCCATTTTCTTCACAAACAAAACAAGAGCACCCCACGGTGAAATACTGGATCGAATAAAACCCTTACCAAGCAACTCCTGCAACTGATCCTTCAACTCCTTCAACTCAGGAGGAGCCATACGATACAGTGGAATGGAAATGGGCTGAGTGCCCGGCAACAGATCAATGCCAAAATCAATGTCTCTATCAGGCGGCATGCCCGGAAGATCAGCTGGAAATACATCGGGATAATCCCGTACCACTAGAACAGAATCAAAAGAAGGGGTATCAACACTAACATCTCTCACATAAGCCAAATACGCGGCACATCCCTTCTCAACCATGCGCTGAGCTTTAAGAAAGGAGATAACACTACTAGGAGTGTGATCTAAAGTACCACTCCACTCAATACGCGGAACACCTGGCATAGCCAGTGTCACAGTCTTGGCGTGACAATCAAGAATAGCAAAGTGGGGCGACAACCAGTCCATGCCCAGAATAATGTCAAAATCCACCATACCGAGTAACAATAAATCTGCTCTGGTCTCAAAACCATGAATAGTAACCAAACATGACCGATAAATGCGGTCCACAACAAGAGAATCTCCCACAGGAGTAGAAACATAAACGGGGGCACTCAAAGAATCACGAGGCACACCCAAATGCGGAGCAAAGTAAGTAGACACATAAGAGTAAGTAGAGCCTGGATCGAATTGAACCGAGGCCTCTCTGTGACAAACTAGTATAATACTTGTGATGACGGAGTTGGAGGCAACAGCCTCAGTGCGGGCGGGAATACAATAATATTTGGCATAGCCCCTCTCTCGAGGGCGACCTCTATCTCCCCTACCTCCGCCCCTGGCTGGCTGGGCAGGTGGGGTAGCAGCTGGAGCTGTGACCATGGCCTGAGAACCTTGAGGAGCACGCTGTGGGAGAAGTTTGTGGGGGCGCGCTCCTCCCAAGTCTGGGGTAATCCCTCACCAAGTGACGTGTATCACCACACTCATAACAAGCTCTAAGAGGACGCGGTGGCTGTGACTGGCTGGGACTAGGCCTGCTGGACTGACCTCTCGAAACACCCCGCGCAGGAGGCGCGCTAATATGACCTTTCGGGGTAGATTCATGTGTTCTATTTCTATAATGTGAGACGAGGTCTCAGCTTTGTGTTGTGATGGTACTGATGAGCTTGAGGTACAGCTCTTTCATCTGGGGGTCATTTTCATGATTTGAGGATATTCAGACCGTTTCTTATTGGTGCGCGAATTATGTAAGTTGTGGTTTAGGCCTGTATAGATGTGTCATGTCACCAAAGAGGTGTGTTGGATTAGAGGTGATCGTTGGGGTCATTAATGAATACGAACGGATGTGATTTCAGCTTGTTGGAAGGATAATATCGAAGTTCGGCTCGAAAATCTACTGTGGTATTAGCCAAAAGGGAAGTGACTTCATGAATGGTTGACCTGAGAGATGGTTACGGTTTATTGCATGTTTCATTTATCATTAGCAGTATATTGAAGTGTTGGAATAAGACCTTAGTTGATAAGAGGTTTTCTACCGGTATTCGGGTGTTGTGTGCAGCTGCTGTGAATAGAAGTGATCGTTTCGAGTGTTCGAGTTATGTGGTATATCATATAATTGCACCTGAGGTTGCAGGTATAGGTTATTTCAGCTGGTTCGGGCCTATTCTGAATAGAGATGTGAGGTTCTGATCTTGTAAATGATTTCGGAAAGTGGAATGTGGTTTTATGGCTTATGGGCTAGATTGGATGGTGAAGTTTCAGTTACAATGTGTTATCGGACCTATACGAGATAGGGTGACGTGGTATCACCGCCGGGTATGTGCATGGTAAGGTTATTCAGCGATTGGTTGGATTTTGGAACAACTCTGGGCACGTTCGAGGACGAACGTATGTTTAAGTGGGGGAGGATATAACGACCCGACCGGTCGTTTTGAGCCTTTGCACTTTGATCGCCAGTTCCCGGGCATGACTTGCGCCGTGTAATGTATTATGACTGATGTAGATCGTTGGTTTTGGTTTTCAAGAGAATCGGGATGAATTTAAAGGAACAGTCTCAGTTGAAAGGTTCGAACTTGAAAGGTTTGACCAAGGGTTGACTTATTTGTATATGATCTCGGATCGGAGTTTCTATGATTTGGTTAGCTTCGTTAGGTGATTTGTGACTTATGAGCGTGATTGGAATTGATTTTGGAGGTCTGGTGTAGAATTAGGCTTGAATTGGCGAAGTTAGTATTTTGACGATTTCCAATTGATAGGTGAGATTTTGATCCGAGGGTCGGAATGGAATTCCGAGAGTTGCAGTAGCTTCGTTAGGTAATTTGGGATGTGTGTGCAAAATATCAGGTCATTCGGACGTGGTTTGGTTGGATTTTTTATCAAAAACGGAATTTGGAAGTTCTTGAAATTCTTAGGCTTGAATCCGGTGCAAATTTGGTGTTTTAATGTTGTTTTGAGCGTTCCGAAGGTTGGAACAAGTTTGAATAATGTTATGGGATATGTTGACGTGTTTGGTTGAGGTCCCGAGGGACTCGGGTGTGTTTCGGGGTGATTTCGGATCATTTCGGGCTGTTTTGCAATAGCTGAAGCTGGTATCTGGTATTGTTCTTTTCGCGTCCGCGAGGGTCCGCTCGCGTTCGCGAAGAAGGATTTGGCTTATGGGATTTTGTTCTTCGCGTTCGCGTAGAGAGACTCAAGTTCGTGAAGAAGAAGAAATTCTGTTGCGCAGGTCTTACTTCGGAGGCTCGTATCTCTCAATCTACAATGAATTTTGAGATTATTCAAAAACGGAAATTGTAGCTCTTTGAATCTTGTTTCCAGAAACATATATAATAGTTATTTGGACATCTGCAGCAAAAGTTATTGCCATTATACTAGAGGTTGTACGAGAAGAGTTTGAAAAATGACTTTTGGAAATTTTGTTCTTCGCGAACGCGGGAGGAGGACCGCGAACGCGAAGAACAAATCCCTGGGCAGCAGAATAAAGCTCAAACTCGTCTCACTCTTCCATTTTTGGACCAAGGGAGCTCGGGTGAGGCGATTTTTAGAGGGATTTTCAAGAAAAACATCGGGGTAAGTGTTCTTAACTCAATTTTGGTTAGATTACCCGAATCCATTGTTATTTTTAACATGTAATTAGTGATTTTAAGTTGGAAAAGTTTGAAAACCCTCTTGGATATATTTGAGGATTTGAGGGTCGAAATATTATCGGAAATTAGTATTTTTGGTATGTATAACTCGTGAGAAGATAAGGAACCCGTTGATGTGAAAATTTCTGAGTTTCGAGAAGTGGGCCCGGGGCTCGGGTTTTGCCAATTTCGAGATTTTTAATAATTTTCGATTGTTTTCGATTGGGTATTCTCCCATTGGCATATTGTGACGTATTCGTTCTGGTTTTGGATAGATTGGACGCGCGCGGAGGCCGATTTGAGGGGCAAAGGCGTCGCGAGCTAGAGATTTCCCCGGTTCGAGGTGAGTAATGATTGTAAATGATATCGGTTTGAAGTCCCGGATTGCACATCGTAGTGCTATATTGAGGTGACTTGCACGCCGGTTAGTGGGCGTGGGCTAGAGCACCGTTGGGATTGTGAATTGGTCCGTCCCGATTGATGAATTTACTGCGTATTTGACTGAAATTTACTAGTTATCATCGTGATTTGGGTTGATTGTCATATTTGGGCTTCGTGCCAACTATTTGAATCCTTCGGGGATTATTATCAGTGTTTCCTCTCTGTTTTGACTTATTACTTGAACTCAGTCAGACTGTTTTCTCCACTATTTTACAACTTAGCCACTTTTACTCAGGTTTGAGTCTTAAATGATATTTTAAATGATAATTTGGGTTGAGAACTATTGTTTTACTAATGCCGAGGGGCTTGTGATGATATTCTGACTGAGTGTGGCCGTGGGCCAGATGTGAGGATACACTGAGTGATATGAGGCCGAGGGCCTGGATGTGAGGGTTTTATATTATGGATCGGGCTGCACGCCGCAGCGATACTTATATGGATCGGGCTGAACGCCGCAGTGATATATATATATATATTGGATTGGGCCGCACGCCGCAGCGATATAGCGCTTGGGCTGTAGGAGCTCCTCCAGAGTCTACACCCCCACAGTGAGCGTGGGTACCCATATGGATCGGGCTGCACGCCGCAGCGAGATATGGATCGGGCTGCACGCCTAAACGATATATGGATCGGGCTGCACGCCGCAGCGGTTACTAAATGATACTGTTCTGAGAGTGATCTAAGAGAGAGAGAGAGAGCCCGAGGGGCTGAGAGTGTTTCTGAGAGTGAGCCCGAGGGGCTGGTACTGTTTGGAGATATTTCCCGAGGGGCGAACTTATATGTGCGCATCTTGCATATTTATTTGCCTTTTTACCTGTTATACTGTGGTATTGGTGCCCGATGGGCAAATATTTCTGTGCTTATCAGCACTAACTGTTTTGAAATCGTTTCGTAACTGTTGAAAAGATAATTTTCAAAAGAGCTCTAAACTGAGCCAAGATATTTCCAAAGATTTCACAGCCTTACTGTTTTTCTCAAAGGATTGTACCCTGCCTCTATACAGCATGATGGTTTCCTTTACGTGATTTCCTACTGCTCAGTTGTTATTTACCTTTATTACTCACTGAGTTGGAGTACTCACTTTACTCCTTGCACCTTGTGTGCAGATGCAGGTATCTATTCACCCGGTAGAGGGTTTTGGCCGATCAGAGGCAGAGTTAAATGAGTTAAGGAGGTGACTGTCAGCGTTCGCAGCACCATGTTTCTCTCTTGTTCATTATTCCGGTTTTGTATATTTTAGGCCTTGTAGTGGATTTACATACTGATAGATGCTCGTGACTTGTGACACCCCGATTAGGGCTGTGTTGGGTTGTATTTCTGCTAATTAATACTATTAAGTCTTATTTAAGCTTTTTAATTATGTTTAACTACTTTTGAAAAGACGAGTTGGGTTAGTTGGCTGGCCTCATCTTCACGAGAGGCGCCATCACGATCAGTGCGGGGTTTGGGTCGTGACAAGTTTGGTATCAGAGCTCTAAGTTCATAGGAGTCACAGATCACAAGCCGGTTTATTAGAGTCTCGTGGATCGGTACGGAGACGTTTGTACTTATCTGCGAGAGGCTATGTAACCTTTAGGAAAATTCTACTTCATTTGATTTCCCCGTCGTGCGAGATTTTGACATCTACAATCCTAAACCTCTATCTTCCACTCTCTCACAGATGGTGAGGACACGTACTACCCGAGGTGATCAGGCACCCGCGCTCCCTGCTGCAGCCGTCGGAGGTCGGGGCCGGGGTAGAGTTCGAGGACGCGCACGTGGTGCAGCGAGAGCACCTGCGCGAACTGCCGCTGAGGTACCACCAGCAGATCCAGCCGGAGCCCAGGCACCTGACACGCCTACTGCTACTACTACTCCAGCCCTTCAGGAGACTTTGGCACAGTTCATGAGTATGTTCACCACTTTGGCTCAAGCAGGATTGCTTCCCCTTGCTGCAGCCACATCCCAGGCCGGGGGAGGAGCACAGACCCCCGCCGCCCGCACTCCTGAGCAGCGAGCGCATGTTGAGCAGGTCCCAGAGATTATTCCTGCGCCGCCTGCGGCACCAGTTCAGCCCGAGGGCATGGCAGCGGCTTCCGCGCAGGAGCAGATGAGACTAGAGAGGTTCAAGAAGTATGATCCTCCGGTGTTCAGTGGATTAGCATCAGACGATGCCTTGGGGTTTCTTGATGAGTGTTACCGTATTCTCCGTACTATGGGTATCTCTGGATCGAGCGGGGTTTCTTTCACTACTTTTCAGCTTCGAGGAGCCACCTATGATTGGTGGCGCACCTATGAGTTAGACAGCCCAGACGAGGCAGCTTCACTGACTTGGACCCGGTTTTCAGATATGTTTCTGAGAGAGTTTGTTCCTCAGAGCCTCAGGGATGCATGGCGCGCTGAGTTTGAGCATTTGCGCAAGGGTGCTATGACCGTCTCGGAGTATGCTGTCCGTTTCACCAGTTTGGCTAGACATGCCTCCGCCTTGGTTTCTACTGTTCGCGAGAAGGTTCGCCGGTTCATTGAGGGGCTCATTCCTAGCATCAGGTCCAGCATGGCCCGTGACTTGGAGATGGATATTCCGTATCAGCAGGTGGTTAATATTGCTAGAAGGATAGAGGGTATGCATGCTAAAGAGAGAGAGGGGGCAGGAAGGGTCATGAGGGAGAGAGCAGCCGAGAACAGGAGAGAGAGCTTGAGGAGGCGATGAGGCCTCGTAGGCTGGTGAGATATACTGGTCCTTATTTTGGAGGCAGGGTGCGTCATGGTAGAGGTTTTGCGGGTCAACCAGTTCAGTTCGCGCTTCAGGCTTTGCATGGTGAATCAGGTGCTCATAGGTATCGGAGTACCCGCATCGCACAGTTCCCACCGCCTCGTCAGCAGAGAGGGTGCTTTGATTGTGGAGATACTAGCCACATGATGAGAGATTGTCCTTGACTTCGGACCGGTGTGTCCCAGCGAGGTATTCAGGCAGGTAGAGGGCGCCCAAGAGGGGGAGGCCCAGCTCGTTGATGTGTTTCATATAGTAGGCTTGAGGCCGGTGCGCCAGTTGAATGTCATTCAGGTACGGATTCGGTTTGTTATAGAGGGGCACTACCTGTAGTTCACCACAGTTCTGCTTATCGGGGTGAGTTCCCTTATTTGTTGTTCCATTTATCAGTGTGTTTCATGATTGTACTCTGTCTACGTGATTATTCTGTTGGGAGGTTCTATGAGTGATAGCCGTGTCTATCGTCCGTTCCTAGCTGTTGTCGAGAGTTATGAGGCTAGTAGTAAATTCATGTTGTCTGTTTCGGTAGGTTTGATGTGATCGCTAAGTATTCTTGGTTACGAGCTGTGATTTCTATGCTCCACCGGTGTAGGAGCCAGCCTGTGTTGTAATTGTAGACGGAATTGATCTAGTGAGAGTCTCTAGATGGGTTGATGTGTGCCCTACTTGTGATTCAGTAATGAGGTCGGGACCCTCGTGAATTCAGGTGATTTGATATGTTGAGACCGGGTGTGTACTGCGGTGAGAAGTTATATCAGTATAAGATCATTGTGAGTCTTTTATATGCTTCCATTCTTTCTTGTTAGATGTTTTGTCGATTTGTGTTTTAGAAGAATCTGTGCTAGTTTGATTTGTTTGTTAGTTCCTTATGTGTTTCCTTTCTCATATTCAGTCATTTTCGTTCTATGCTTCTTGAGTTTTAGCGTGTGGGGTGTGTACCCGTTGGTGTTGGCTGAGATTTGGTTATTCGGGTGATTCGTTATGCGATTTTTGTGGTTATTGTATCATCACCAGTGTTGTGGAGGTTTGAAAAGAGTTCTTGTTGAATATGAGGCTTATGGCCGGTACGGATTTGATCTCAGGCAAGTATTGCTATCAGAAATGGTATTGTGGGCCTATGGGTGATGTGTCATGTTGCGTGGTTATACCCTGTGTGTGTTGGCTTGTATTGAAATAGCTGGTTGATACTGATACCGGATATGGATTTAGGATCGGGTCTTTTGGAAACGGAAAGAAGGTGAGAATTCTGGCTTGAAGGCCTATTGGTATTGTTAGAAAGGTTAAACTTCAGCTGAGATGGTGTCGTCAGGCTTAAGTGGATTGGGGTGACGTGGGATCACCCGCGGGTGTATGTTGGATGTGCGCACTCAGTGACATGAAGACTTCAGGTATGTTCTCTATGCTCGTTCGAGGACGAACGAATGTTTAAGTGTACGAGGATGTAACGACCCAACCTGTCGTTTTTAGAATTCACGCCTCGATCCCCTATTAAACTGCTTCCCCTAAGTTTATTCTGCTATTTTGGTTTGCCGGGACATTCGGTGTCGGGATTCGGAGTGTTTTGGGACACTTAGTCCCTAAATGAGAGCTTAAGAGTTGAAAAATATTCCGTAATCAGAACAGTGTGAAGACGACCTCGGAATGGAAATCCAATGGTTTCGTTAGCTCCGTTAGGTGATTTCGGGGTTGGGAGCGTGTTCGGAATGTATTTTGGAGGCTCGTAGCTCATTTAGGCTTGAAATGCCGAAGTTTGAATTTTTGAAGTTTCCGGTCCGATAGTGAGTTTTTGATCCGAGGGTCGGATTGGAATTCTGGAAGTTGCAGTAGCTCCGTCATGTCATTTGGGATATGTGTGCAAAATTTGAGGTCATTCGGGCGAGGTTTGGTTAGGTTTTTGATCGAAAGTGTGTTTTGTAGGAATTTGAAGTTCTTAGTATTAGGTGTTATTGGTGCTTTTGGTTGAGGCCCCGGGGGCCTCGGGATGATTTCGGGTGGTTAACGGCAAAATTTAAGAAGTGTTGCAGCAGCTGAAGTTTTTCCCTTCTGGTACTTTCGCTTCTGCGGCTTGGGAACCGCAGAAGCGGCCTTAGCATCGCAGGAGCGAATTTGGGCTCCCTCAGTATTTTCCGCAGGTGCGGAGGATCTACCGCAGATGCGGTTATGCACCTGCGAGGCTTCTATCGCAGATGCGGCCCTGGATCTTTTGTGAGAAACTGCAGAAGCGGTGAGTATTTCGCAGAAGCGGCAACCGCAGGTGCGGTTTAAGATCGCAGAAGCGAAACCCTGGATTTTTAATGAAAACCATAGAAGCGGCTCGTGGTCCGCAGAAGCGTGACCGCAGAAGCGGTCCCTTGTCCGCAGAAGCGGAAATGACTGTTCAGAAATATCAATTTCGAGGGTTAAATTTCATAAGTTTGAAAATCGATTGAGAGCTCGGGAGAAGGCGATTTTGAGTGGGTTTTGAAGAGAAAATCACTGGGTAACGTTTCCTTGATCCCTTTTCATTATATTTCATCACTATATAGCTAAATACATCATTGGAATTCGAATTTAGGATCAAAAGTTGGTTAAATTGGGGTAAAACTTCATACACCAAACTATTGGATTTTGAGGGGGCATTTGACCTCCGATTTGGGAGATTTTTATATGGTTAGACTCGTGAGAGTACGAGGGTTCTGAAAATGTAAATATTATTCGATTCCGAGACGTTGGGTGGAGGGGCGTTTTGGTCATTTTACCTATTTTCGCGCCCTAGCTTTAATTTTTATAGTGGAATCAGTTGTTTGCAATATTATTTATGTTATGTAATTGAATTGAATAGATTTGGGCCATTTGGAGTCGGATACTCGTGGCAAAGGCGGGGTTTCTATTGATATTGAGCCGGTTCGAGGTATGTGGCTTGTCTAACCTTGTGTGGGGGACTTCCCCTTAGGATTTGAGTCTTCTTTGTTGATTGTATTCCTTGTACGCGAGGTGACGCGTGCGTGCTAGGATTTATTTGTGGAAAATTGCCCCTTTTAGGCTCTTAGATCCTTGTAGTCACCGAATGTAAAGTTGTTCTTGATGCGATTGAGTTCCCTATTATTAGCTTCACCTTTACATGTCTTACTTGGAATTTATTTGCCCCTATTTGGCTTATTCTTGTTGCCTAATTGACTTTTACTTGTTTCACTGTAGACACTACCCTTCTATAGTCACATTATCATTCCTCTCTGCTTGTCTTTATTTGGAAAGCATTATTTCTATCTCTCGTGTAGTTAATTGGTCTTAATTGGAAAGAAGTTAGATATCCTATATTCAGTTGATATTTCCTTAATTGTAATTATTTGATTCATTTTAACTTCCTTGTTGTTGAACTTAGTGTTGTGGAATCGTTGTTTCATATTATTTCTCCCTTATTGAGTTGTTCTTATTGCGCTTAGTATTTCTCTGTTACGGTTATTCCTTGTGAGTTAGTTGTACCGTCTTTTGGTGGACGGAAATACCTGAGTTGATTCTCTTGCTTTGTTCCTGTATATATTATCGTTTGTTGTGTTGTACTTGAGATTGTGACGCACGAGGTTTCTGCCGTGCGGTTGAGAATATTGTGATGCACGAGGTTTCTGCCGTGCGGTTGTTGATACTGTGATGCACGAGGTTTCTGCCGTGCGATTGTGAATATTGTGATGCACAAGGTTTCTGCCGTGCGGTTGATTTTGAAGGGTTGCACGAGGTCTTTGCCGTGATGTTGTTGTTATTGATGTTTTGCACATGCGGCGTAATAAGGCGGGATATGTTATATGCTTATATGTGGGTTGCGCATGTGGCGGAATAAGGAGGGAACATTGTGATGCACGTGTGGCGAAATAAGGCGGTACCTATTATCTTATTATTTGCACACGGGGCGAAATAAAGTGGGCTATGTCAGGGGATGATTGT
Source organism: Nicotiana attenuata (assembly GCF_001879085.1). NCBI lineage: Eukaryota > Viridiplantae > Streptophyta > Magnoliopsida > Solanales > Solanaceae > Nicotiana > Nicotiana attenuata. The sequence continues at coordinate 186,841 of NW_017670713.1, read as the reverse complement.
AGAGAATTGTGACGGCCTGTGGAGGCATTCCTATTTGTTTAATAATGTGATTGTGGGTTGCTTACCGGTATGAGCTTTATCGCTTGGAAGTTGTGAGGAAACATCGTACGTGCGGTCCGTTCTCCTTTTCATGTTTACTAGCTGGTAGAATTTTGTTAGAAACATTTGCACAAGCATACACGTAGCTGAACGCCCCTATTAGAGGTGAATTCCTCCTGACTTCGCTAAGGGTGGAGGTACGCCCTCGTTTATCCATTGTATTTGTGAGAGTGGCCCTAGTTAGCCAGTTAGTTGTCGGCATGACCATGAGATTGATGGGGCACATGATGCCAATTGTTAGATTTCAGATGCTGGATCTTCGCGAGTTGTAGTTTGTCCGAGACTTGGTGAAATTGTGGAAAGAGTTGGATAAGACCTTTGTGAACATCATTGTAGGATATGAGTTGTTGACTTGTTTTCCCATTGCTGTGTTGTGACCTTAGGATTTGGATTGTGATTCTGCCGTCATTTCCTATCCTCATTTATTATATTCTCGTTGTTACTTGTTGTATTTTTCCCTTATTGTGAATTGTAGCATTCTTTGTCATTCATGCAGTCGTTACATATTTAAATGTCATTTCCATTGTTCCTATGATTATACTGTTTATTGACCGGTAGGTGCCTTGACTGTTCCTCGTCACTACTCCACCGAGGTTAGTCTTGATACTTACTGGGCACCGTCGTGGTGTGCTCATGCTACTCATCTGCACATTTTTGTTGTGCAGATACAGGTACTCCCACTCAGTTCTGTCAGCCTTGGAAGGAGGCGTATCGGTGGAGACTTCGAGGTATATCTGCTACGTCCACAGAGCGAGGAGTCCCTTTCCAGTTTTCTGTAATAAGTATAGCTCTTTCAGCATTTCTCCTTTGTATAGATATTCTTGAGTCAGAGCCTCTTATGTATCCCTTAGCTTGCGATTTGTGAGTTTCCGGGTTTTGGGAATTGTTTTAGACTTGTGATATTGAGTTGTACTTGCCATGCGGCATTCAGTACAGTTTCCTTTAGATATTTGATTTGATTTTTTTTCTCTCTATTTTTCCGCAATTATTATATTTCCGCAAATGTTAGGCTTACCTGGTCATGGGGACCAGGTGCCATCATGACATGTTCACGGTTGGTGAACTAGGGTCGTGATCTGACGCATATTGAGATCCTTTTGCTTGAGCAAGTGCTGTAAACTCCGATGATCAGTATAGATCTCGCAAGGCACTCCATATAAATAATGACGCCAGATCTTCAAGGCATGAACAATGGCAGCTAACTCAAGGTCGTGGACAGGGTAATTCTTTTCATGTATCTTCAACTGCCTGGACGCGTAGGCAATCACCCTACCGTCCTGCATCAACACTGCTCCCAGGCCAACTCTCGAGGCGTCACAATAGACAGTATAAGACCCCGAACCGGTAGGCAACATCAAAATAGGGGCTGTAGTCAAAGCTGTCTTGAGCTTCTGAAAGCTCGCCTCACACTCCTCTGTCCACTGAAATGGGGCACCCTTCTGGGTCAATCTAGTCATAGGGGCAGCAATCGATGAAAATCCCTCCACGAAGCGACGGTAGTAACCCGCCAACCCAAGGAAACTGCGAATCTCTGTCGCTGAGGACGGTCTGGGCCAACTCTGCATGGCCTCTACCTTCCTCGGATCCACCCGAATACCCTTACTAGAAATCACATAGCCTAAGAATGCCACAGAACTCAGCCAAAACTCACATTTTGAGAACTTTGCATATAACTTTTTCTCCCTCAAGGTCTGTAGCACGGTCCTCAGGTTCTGCTCGTGATCTTCCCGACTCCGGGAATACACCAGAATATCATCAATAAAAACGATCACGAACGAGTCAAGATATGGCCTGAACACGCTGTGCATCAAATGCATGAAAGCTGCAGGGGCATTGGTCAGCCCAAATGACATGACAAGGAACTCGTAATGGCCATATCGAGTCCTGAAGGCAGTCTTCGTGATATCTGGCTCCCGAATCTTCAACTGATGGTAACCTGAGCGCAAGTCAATTTGGAAAACACCTGTGCGCCCTGAAGCTGGTCAAACAGATCATCAATGCGAGGCAAAGGATAACGGTTCTTCACTGTAACCTTGTTCAGCTGGAGATAATCAATACACATGCGCATGGAACCATCCTTCTTCTTCACGAACAAAACAGGAGCACCCCACGGTGAAACACTGGGTCGAATAAAACCCTTGCCAAGCAATTCCTGTAAGTGATCCTTCAACTCCTTCAACTCAGGAGGAGCCATACGATACGGAGGAATGGAAATAGGCTGAGTGCCCGGCAACAGATCAATGCCGAAACCAATGTCTCTATCAGGCGGCATGCCCGGAAGATCGGCTGGAAATACATCGGGATAATCCCGTACCACTGGAACAGAATGAACAGAAGGGGTATCAACACTAACATCTCTCACATAAGCCAAATACGCGGCACACCCCTTCTCAACCATGCGCTGAGCTTTAAGAAAAGAGATAACTCTACTGGGAGAGTGGTCTAAAGTACCACTCCACTCAACACGCGGAATACCTGGCATAGCCAGCGTCACGGTCTTGGCGTGACAATCAAGAATAGCAAAATGGGGCGACAACCAGTCCATGCCAAAAATAATGTCAAAATCCACCATACCGAGTAATAATAAGTCTGCTCAGGTCTCAAAACCACGAATAGTAACCAAACATGACCGATAAACGCGGTCCACAATAAGAGAATCTCCCACAGGAGTAGAAACATAAACGGGGGCACTCAAAGAATCCCGAGGCACACCCAAATGAGGAGCAAAGTAAGAAGACACATAAGAGTAAGTAGAGCCCGGATCGAATAGAACCGATGCCTCTCTATGACAAACCAGAATAATACCTGTAATGACGGAGTCGGAGGCAACAACCTCAATACGAGCAGGAATAGCATAATATCTGGCCCGGCCCCTCTCTCGAGGGCGACCTCTATCTCCCCGACCTCCGCCCCTAGCCGGCTGGGCTGGTGGGGTAGCTGCTGGAGCTGTGATCATGGCCTGAGAACTCTGAGGAGCACGCTGCGGCTGAGAAGTCTGTGGGGACGCGCTCCTCCCAAGTCTGGGGCAATCCCTCACCAAGTGACGTGTATCACCACACTCAAAACAAGCTCTGGGAGGACGCGGTGGCTGTGACTCTCTGGGACTAGGCCTGCTGGACTGACCTCTGGAAACACCCCGCGCAGGAGGCGCGCTAGAAACTGGAGGTGCATAGTAAGGCTCCTGAGGTGGAGGTGGAGCTGGAGTACTGCCAGCTGCTGGAAGAGCTGAATGTACAGGGCGACCCGAATAACCTCTGCCATAACGACCTGCTGATGGGGTACGAGCACCAGAGTAGTGACCCGACTCTCGAGACCTCTTGGCCTCCCTCTCTCCTCGCTCCCTGGCGAGCATACCCTCAATCCTCCTAGCAATGCTCACTACCTGCTGATAAGGAATGTCCATCTCAAACTCTCGAGCCATGCTAGATCTGATGGGTGGAATAAGACCCTCAATGAACCTGCGAACTCTCTCCCGAACTGTAGCAACCAAAGCCGGTGCATGCCTGGCCAACCTGGTATAACGGATAGCATACTCTGAAACGGTCATAGCACCCTGGCGCAAATGCTCAAACTCAGCGCGCCATGCATCCCTGAGACTCTGGGGGACAAACTCTCTCATGAACATATCCGAGAACTGGGTCCAAGTCAGTGTAGCAGCCTCGACAGGACTGTCTATCTCATAAGTCCGCCACCAATCATAGGCGGCTCCCCGTAGCTGAAAAGCAGTAAAAGAAACCCCGCTGGACTCCACGATGCCCATAGTGCGAAGAATACGATGACACTCCTCTAGAAATCCCAAGGCATCGTCTGATGCTAATCCACTGAACACTGGGGGATCATACTTCTTGAACCTCTCAAGCCTGCGCTGCTCGTCCTCTAAAGCAGCTGACCCATCCTCGGGCTGAACTGGTGCTGCAGGCGGTGCCGGAATAATCTCGGGAACCTGCTCAACCTGCACTCGCTGCTCAGGAGTGCGGACGGCGGGAGTCTGTGCTCCTCCCCCGGCCTGGGATGTGGCTGCAGCAAGGGGAAGCAACCCCGCCTGAGCCAAGGTGGTGTACATGCTCATGAACTGAGCCAAACTCTCCTGGAGCGCTGGAGTAGTAGTGGCAGTAGTAGGTGTGCCAGGTGCCTGGGCTCCGGCTGGATCTGCTGGTGGTACCTCGGCGGTAGCTCGCACAGGTGCTCTGGCTGCACCACGTGCGCGTCCTCGACCTCTCCCCCGGCCCAGGCCTCTGACGGCTGCAGTAGAGAGCGCGGGTGCCTGATCATCTCGAGTAGCACGTGTCCTCACTATCTGTGAGAGAATAGAAGTCAGAAGTTTAGAATTGATGTCCAAAAATATCGCACGACGATGAATTCAAATGAAATAAAGATTTTTTTTCCTAAACAGTTACATAGCCCCTCGTAGATAAGTACAAACGTCTCCGTACCGATCAGCGAGACTCTAATAAACTGGCCTGTGTTCCGTGACTCCTATGAACCTAGAGCTCTGAAGGATTATGACATCACTATCCTATATCTCCCGGGCAAGGCCGATGTGGTGGCGGATGCCTTGAGTCGCCAAGCGGAGAGTTTGGGGAGTTTGGCATATTTACCAGCTTCAGAGAGGCCTATGGCGATGGATGTTCAGGCCTTAGCCAGCCAGTTCGTGAGATTGGATCTTTGGGAGCCCAGTCGAGTTCTAGCTTGTGTGGTTTCCCGGTCCTGCTTAGTTGATCGTATCAGGGAGCGGCAGTATGATGACCCTCATTTGCTTGTCCTTCGGGACAAGGTTCAGCGTGGTGATACTAGGGATGTGATCATTGGAGATGATGGAGTATTGAGGATGCAGGGCCGGATTTGTGTGCCCAATGTTGATGGTCTTCGAGAGATGATTCTAGCAGAGGCCCATAGTTCGCGGTATTTCATCCACCCGGGTGCCGCGAAGATGTATCAGGACCTGAGGTAGCACTACTGGTGGAGGCGGATGAAGAAAGATATAGTTGGTTATTTGTCTAGATGCCTCAACTGCCAGCAGGTGAAGTATGAGCACCAGCGCCCAGGTGGGTTGCTCGAGCAGATAGAGATTCCGGAGTGGAAATGGGAGCGCATCACCATGGATTTTGTATCTGGACTTCCACGGACCTTGAAGAAGTTTGATTCCATTTGGGTTATTGTGGACCGGCTGACCAAGTCCGCTCATTTCATTCCTGTGTGTACCACTTATTCATCGGAGCGGTTGGCGGAGATTTATATCAGGGAGATCCTCCATTTGCATGGTATTCCAGTTTCTATCATTTCAGACAGAGGTACTCAGTTTACGTCGCGATTCTGGAGAGCCGTACAACAGGAGTTAGGCACTCGGGTGGAGTTGAGCACAGCATTTCACCCCCAGACGGACGGACAGTCCGAGCGCACTATCCAGATTCTTGAGGATATGCTCCGTGCGTGTGTGATTGAGTTCGGAAGATCTTGGGATCATTTCTTGCCACTGGCGGAGTTTGCTTACAATAACAGCTATCAGTCCAACATTCAGATGGCGCCGTATGAGGCTTTATATGGTAGGAGGTGCAGATCTCCGGTGGGTTGGTTTGAGCCGGCCGAGGCCATGCTATTGGGCACAGAGATGGTTCTGGAGGCATTGGAGAAGGTTAAGGTGATTCAGGATAGACTCCGTACAGCCCAGTCCAGGCAGAAGAGTTACGCGGATAGGATGGTCCGTGATGTTTCATATATGGTTGGTGAGCGGGTTCTGCTTCGGGTCTCGCCTATGAAGGGCGTCATGCGGTTTGGGAAGAAGGGAAAGTTGAGTCCGACGTTTATTGGCCCTTTTGAGATCTTGAGGCGAGTTGGGGAGGTTTCCTATGAGCTTGCCTTACCTCCCAGTTTGGCCGGAGTTCATCCGGTATTTCATGTTTCGATGCTCCGGAGATATCACGGGAATCCGTCGCATGTATTGGATTTCAGTTCTGTCCAGCTAGACAAGGATCTATCCTATGTTGAGGAGCCATTGGCTATTTTGGACAGTCAGATAAGGAAGTTGAGGTCAAAAAACATCGCTTCAGTGAAGGTTCAGTGGCGGGGTCAGCCGGCCGAGGAGGCGACTTGGGAGACCGAGCAGGATATGCGCAGCCAGTACCCCCATCTATTCTCTACCTCAGGTATGTTCTCTATGCTCGTTCGAGGACGAACGAATGTTTAAGTGTAGGAGGATGTAACGACCCGGTCGGTCGTTTATGGAATTTACGCCCTGATTCCCCATTTACTGCTTCCCCTAAGTTCATTTCTGCTATTTTGGTATGTCAGGACGTTCGGTGTTAAGTTTTGGAGAGTTTTGGGACACTTGGTCCCTAAATGAGAGCTTAAGCGTTGAAAAATGGTCCGTAATCAGAACAGTGTGAAGACGACCTCGGAATGGAAATCCGATGGTTCCGTTAGCTCCGTTAGGTGATTTCGGGGTTGGGAGCATGTTCGGAATGTATTTTGGAGGTTCGTAGCTCATTTAGGCTTGAAATGCCGAAGTTTGAATTTTTGAAGTTTCGGTCCGATAGTGAGTTTTTGATCCGAGGGTCGGATTGGAATTCAGGAAGTTGCAGTAGCTCCGTCATGTCATTTGTGGATGTGTGTGCAAAATTTCAGGTCATTCGGACGTGTTTTGGTTAGGTTTTGATCGAAAGCGTATTTGGAGGAAACTTGTAGTTCTTAGGCTTGAATCTTTGATTTAATCGGGTTCCCGGTGTTGTTTTAGGTGTTTTAAGGATTGGTGCAAGTTTGAATAAGGTATTAGGTGGTATTGGTGCTTTTGGTTGAGGTCCCGGGGGCCTCGGGCAGCTGGTTTTTCTCTCTTCTGGTATTTTCGCTTCTGCGGCTTGGGAATCGCAGAAGCGGAGCCGCATAAGCGGCCATCCCATCGCAGGAGCGGAATTTGGGCTCCCTTCAGTTTCCGCAGGTGCGGAAGTTTGACCGCAGAAGCGGTTACGCACCTGCGAGGTATAAGTCGCAGATGCGGCCCTGGGTCATTGGTGAGAAACCGCAGAAGCGGTAGGTATTTCGTAGAAACGGCCACCGCAAGTGCGGTTTAAGACCGCAGAAGCAGAACCCCTGGATTTTAGTTAATAGCCGCAGAAGCGGCATTTGTTCCGCATAAGCGGGACCGCAGATGCGGTCCCTTGTCCGTAGAAGCGGAAATCCCTGGGCAGAAATAGAAATTTCTAGGGTTTGAGTTCATAAGTTACAAAAATCAATTGAGAGCTCGGGTAAGGGCGATTTTGAGTGGGTTTTGAAGAGAAGACTATTGGGTAACGTTTCCTTAATCCCTTCTAGTTATATTTCATCATTATATAGTTAAATGTATTATTGGAATTCGAATTTAGGAACAAAATTAGATAATTTGGGGTAAAACTTTATTGGCTAAATTATGGAGTTTTGAATGAGCATTTGACCTCCGATTAGGGAGATTTTTATATGGTTAGACTCGTGAGAGTACGAGGTTCTGAAAATGTGAAAATTATTCGATTCCGGGGCGTTGGCCTGGAGGGCATTTTGGTCATTTCACCTATTTTTACGCCGTAGCTTTGAATTTATTAGCAAAACCAGGTGTTTGCGATGTTATTTACAATTTGTAATTGAATTGAATAGATTTGAGCCATTTGGAGTCATATACTCGTGGCAAGAGCGTGATTTCTAGTTGATATTGAGCCGGTTCGAGGTAAGTGGCTTGTCTAACTTTGTGTGAGGGACCTTTTTCCCTTAGGATATGATCTTGAATATTTGAATGCCCCATACGCGAGGTGACGAGCGCGTACTTGAGCTAATTGTTGTAAATCCGTTTCTACTTGAAGTATTTAAATTGAGCTTTCTTGTTTACTTGTTCATTTTAACTGCAAGTTTGTACCTGTGCTAGCTTAGAGACTCATGTTTAGCTGGCTTACCTGCTTATTTGCTTTAACTGTGCTATTTGTACTCTGTGAAGCATGTTAGGCTACAATTTACTACTTCGTGTCCTGATGTTTTAGCATTGTTCCGAGATTGAGGAATCGTTGTAGTTATGTGTTTAATTTGGGACTACGGGACGGCTTCCTGGGAGATCCCCCTGTACTTGAGATATTCTGGACTGAGGGAGCGGGATACCAAGAGATCCCTGGCACATGTGTTTCTATATATGTATTAGGATACCAAGAGATCCCCGGTTTAATTATTGAGGATACCAAGAGATCCTCGGGATACTAAGAGATCCTCGACTTACTTGTTGAGGATACTAAGAGATCCTCGGGATACCGAGAGATCCCCAGTGTTGATGATGAGGATACCAAGAGATCCTCGGGATACCAAGAGATCCCCCGGCTACTATTCCTTGTGAGGGCAGTTTTTCGTGTATTGTTACCTTTGCTTTCTATTACTGTTCTTCCTTATTTACCTGGTTTAGGTTCTCGCTGTAGACTTTATTTAAACTATTTCTGTTATCTCATTGTTTATTATGTTACCTCAGTAGGGCCCTGACCTTCCTCGTCACTACCCAACCGAGGTTAGGCTTGGCACTTACTGAGTATCGTTGTGGTGTACTCACGCCCTTCCTACGCATGTTTTTCATGTGCAGATCCAGGTACTTCCTCCCAGACGTATCATCCTCGTGGTGGAGAGTCCTAGCTGAGACTTGAGTGCTACGTTCGCAGACCAGGAGTCTCTACTCTATTCCGACTTTAGCAGATAGTTCCTTTTCTTTCCTTTCATGTTGTTTAGATATTCTGGTGTAGAGCAGTTTACTACATTCTATTAGCCTGTGTTTCCCGTGAGTTTCCGGGTTTTGGGATTTAGTTGTAGACTTCCGCATATTTTGAGTTGTATAGACTGAGTGGCCTTATATACAGTTGTTATTTCTGTATGTTCAGTTTTAATTTATTATTCCGCAAATGTTAATTGTTATTCCGCACTGTTAGGCTTACCTAGTTGTAGGAACTAGGTGCCATCACGACATGTTTATGGAGGTTGAAATGGGTTCGTGACAAGTTGGTATCAGAGGTCGTGACAAGTTGGTATCAAAGCTCTAGGTTCATAGGAGTCACGGAACACAGGCCGGTTTATTAGAGTCTCGTTGATCAGTTCGGAGACGTCTGTACTTATCTACGAGAGGCTATGTAACCGTTAGGAAAATTTCACTTTATTTTATTCCCTGTCGTGCGAGATTTTTGACATCACAATCCTAAACTTCTGCCTTCTATTCTCTCACGGATGGTGAGGATGCGTGCTACTCGAGGAAGATGACCTTCGGAAAGGTTTAAAGTCAGCAGCAATTGTGGGTTCAAGTGCCACGAAGATAGACTCTATTTAAGGTAGCGGCTGAGCAGCAAAGGATGAGGAAAGACACGTGGGAAGTGTCGGGCGGTGGCTAAAATTTCTAGGAGTCGGAGTATAAGCGGCCAAGGGCCGAGTAGTCGCTTAAGGGGATGAGTTCCGCCAAAGTGGGAGAGTGGCGGAGTTGCATATGGGCTTTGCAGTGGGATGACCACATACCTTAAGGAGAGTTTGGAGTGACCTGAGAATATTGGTGATTGGTGATTTGAGGCCTACGGATTTAATTAGAAGTATGAGCTATTATGCGGTGGGAGATTTGATATAACGGGAAGGAGCTTCTTGAATGAAGAAGGATACAACATACCTTTGAATTGGAAGAATATTGCCGCACATTTAACTGATGTCCACGAGGGGTGAATGAAATTGTGCACCTGGAGAGTGAGCTCGGACTCGGCATGAGTTACTGTCATTCTATTGGAAATATGTAGTTAAAAATTGAAGATCTAATGAAATGCTCCCCTTTTAATTCTATTCCCCTGTTTTCTCCTAAGATTCATTCAGTTCCTTTATAAGTTTTAGTCTTCTGCAATATTCATGTGGTTTGGATGTGTTTGATGGCTGTTTGCCTAGTAGGAAATGTTATATGTGAAGGTCTGCTAGTTTGGTAGTTATGAAATATGTAGAACTTCAAGTTAGTATAGGTTGGTTTCTAATAGTTTGTTTGTAATAAAATGATGGCTCAAGCATGTTTGAAATACATTGCTCAGCATGTGTATATTTTTTTTAGAATTTAAACGTGTTAGAACAATAGTATATGAAGTGGTTGAATAGTTTTATAGTTCAAGTTCATGTTGTTAGCATTAATAGCAATGTAATAATTTCAAGGTTTATAATATGGTTGTTAGTGTTGTAATTTTAGGATTTGCATATTCTGTTGCTATATGTGTGCTATGGCTGTTTGGGAGCCTCAGTCGAGCCTTAATTTTTGACATACTCCTGCCAAGGCTTGAGGTTGAACGTGGCCTGAATGGGGCCGCCTGGAATCACAGCCAGGCCTGTTTGACCTCTGGCTGTGTACGTTTTCTCTTCTGGGCTCAATCTTGAGCCCAACCTTCATCAGCATTTACCCCTTTTTTTTCAAAACAGTTTATTGTAGATATCATAGAATTGGGACTATTTACCTGGTTACGTTTCAGGGCTCGCCTTTGAGCCACGTTTTCTTTTAAATAACTTCTTTGGGTTTAAGCTCAATTGGGCATTGAATAATTAAAGGCCCATCATGTACCCCAAATTTTCTTACAACTAATAGTTACATATATTAAGCTCAAACCAATTCAAGATAAGAATATCATTAGACCTCCTTAAATTAAGTGTAGTTCTCTAAAAATAAATTGAGGTGTGCCATACACAAACAAAACCCATAACTCATGGCCCTCATAAATTAGATTAAGAGCTAACATTTGTAGTTGCTATAATTAATTACTTTTCCTTTAAAGAGAAAAAAGGGTTGAGGTGTGCCATCCATAATTAGATCATCCATGGCCCTCACAAATATTATAACTTAGATATTAAAAATGAATCTTCGTAGTTTGCTTTAGGCGCGTTACTTTAAATTACCATGGCTACGGGTGCGGTTCCCGTGACGTAGTTGTGATTTGTAATTGCTAAAATTCGGGTGTGCATTTCATGTGACCTGACCATAATTCCGAATAATAATTAAAATAAATATGTCGTGAATCGCGGGTGCATTTCATGTAGAGTGATTTGTGGTGTGTTCCAAAACGGCAAGTGTACGACAATCGTAACTTGTTCAAGAAATAATTCTATAAATCCTAAAAGCAGTTAAAATAATTAAAAAGCGGTTATAAAGCTAAAAATGCACAATAGGTCTAAAACATATAGTAAATCAGATAATAGGCTAATTATTAATAGTTTAAGCGACCGTGCTAGAACCACGAAACCCGTGAATGCCTAACACCTTCTCCCGGGTTAACAGAATTCCTTATCTAGAATTTCTGGTTTCGCAGACTTCTAAATGAAGTAAATTTTCCTTGATTTGGGATTTAAAAAAAATAAACCGGTGACTTGGGATACCATAATAAATATCCCAAGTGGCGACTCTGAATAAATAAATAATCCCATTTCGAATAATGTCACTTAAATTGGAAAAATTTCCCTATCCCTTTCGGGTGTAAAAAGGAGGTGTGACAATATTTATCCTCTGGGTCAATCTAACATAAAGATAAAAGGGAAGATAATTCTAATATTCTAATCTAAACAGAACTTGTAGTTGATCTTGACAGCTAGTCTCCAAGTTCTTTTTCTTCTCCTCTAGATTGGCCGAATCATCAACAGTCAGCAAATTTACGTTTTCATATAGCTTCTTCATCACTCGACCAACTAGTGTAACGACCCGAACGGTCGTTTTGAGCTTTTACACTTTGTTCTTTAGTTCCCGGGCATGACTTGCCCCGTTTGATGTATTACGACTCATGTAAATCGTTGGTTTTTGTTTTCAGGATAATCAGAATGAATTTGGAAGAACAATTCCCAGTTTGAAGCTTGAAATTTGAAAGGTTTGACCAATATTTGACTTGTTTGTATATGATCTTGGATCTGAATTTTTAAGATTTTGTTAGCTCCGTTAGGTGATTTGGGACTTAGGAGCATGATCGGAATGCATTGGAAGTCCTTGGAAGGTTTAGGCTTGAATTGGCGAAATTGAGATTTTGGCGATTTCCGGTTGGTAGGCGAGATTTTGATATAAGGGTCGAAATGGAATTCCGAGAGTGGCAGTAGCTTCATTGTGTCATTTGGGATGTGTGTGCAAAATTTCAGATTATTCGGACGTGGTTTGGTTAGATTTTTGGTCAAAAGCGAAACTCAGAAGATTTTAGAAAGTTTGGCTTGAATCCGATGTGTTATGGGTGATTTGATGTTGTTTGAGGTGTTTTGATGATTGGAACAAGTTTGAATAAGGTATTAGAATATGTTTGTACTTTTGGTTGAGGTCCCGGGGGCCTCGGGGTGATTTCGGATGGCTAACGGAGAAGTTTAGATTTTGTTGCAGCTGCTGAATTTGCTGCTTCTGGTATTTTTGCACATGCGGATTGGGGACCGCAAGTGTGGCACCGCATGTGCGGTTGATTGGTCGCAGAAGCGAAAGAAGGGCTTGAGGGACAGGAACCGCATAAGCAGCTATGTGGACCGCATATGCGGAATCGCAGATGCGGAAGGATGACCGCAGATGCGGAATGTTGGCTGGTAAGTGATTTCCGCAGAAGCGGAGGTAAGACCGCATATGCGGTACTACAAAAGCGGGTATGGTGCCGCAGATGCGGAAGTGCTGGGCAGAATGTATATAAATGCCCCTTCGCGATTTCAGTCTTTTGTTCACCACTTTTGTGCGATTTTGGAGCTCCAAGCTGTGATTTCAAGAGGGGATCAAGTGTATCCACAGAGGTAAGCTACTTGGGCTTTATACCTTGTGTTTATGGTGATTATATCATTGTTTAATAATGACAATTTGTGGGAAATTAGAGGAAGAGTTGGGAATTTAGGGCTTGAAATTAGAGAGTGAATTTTTAGAATTTGAGTGACCATGTGAGGTCGGATTTTGGTAATTTGATATGTATGAACTCGTGAGAGGATGAGGATTCCATTGATGTTAATTTTATCGGATTCCGAGACGTGGGCACGGGGGTAGGGTTTGAGAAATTTCGGAATTTGTGCTAATTGTTGACTATTTTCGCTTGGGCTTCGTTCCCTTAGCCTATTTTGACGTCCTCGTTCTGATTGCTGATAGATTCGACGTGAGTGGAGGCCGATTCGAGGGGCAAAGGCATCGCGAGCTAGAGATTTGATCGGTTCGAGGTGAGTAATGATTGTAAATGATGTTCTGAGGGTTTGAAACCCCGGATTGCACATCGTAGTGCTGTATTGAGGTGAGGCACACACTTGATGATGAGCGTGGGGTCGTGCACTATTGGGGATTGTGACTTGGTCCGTCCCGATTGATGATTTTTCCGCGTATTTGACTGAAATCTATTTGCTATCATTATTATTTGGGCTGAATTCCATATTTGGGCTTCGTGCCAATTATTTGAACCCTTCGGGGATTGTTATTGATATTTTCTCACTGTTTTGACTTTATACTTGAACTCAGTCATGTTATTTTCCACGGTTTTCAAAACTCAGACATGTTCACTCAGTTTTAATACTCAAATGATATTTAAATGATGTTTTGGGCTGAGAAACACTACTTTACTATTGCCCGAGAGGCTTATGTGATTTTGACTGAGTAAGGTCGAGGGCCTGTGTCGGGCTGCACACTGCAGCGGCGATACACTAATTTTGATTATGAGGCCGAGGGCCTGAGATTGTACGCCATGAGGTGGCTTGATATTGATATGAGGCCGAGAGCTTGTTTATGATGCCACGAGATGGCTTGGTATTGCGCTTCGGCCGTAAAGGGCCCCTCCAGGAGTCTGCACACCCCCAGTGAGCGCGGGTACCCGTTGTGATGTGAGTATAGCACGAGGGGCTGGTATTATTATATGTGATTTCCCGAGGGGCTGGTATTGTTATATGTGATTGCCTGATGGGCTGGTATTGATCTGAGATATTGCCCGAGGGGCGGAGTTGTTGACATTGTGCCGAGGGGCGAACCTTTATGTGTTTATCTGTTTTGTTTACCTGTCAATTACTTGTTTAGTTGTGTAATTGTGCCCGAGGGGCGGATTCTCTATGCTCATCTATGCTAGTTGTTTTGCATTCAATTGCTTAACTGCCGAAAAGCCATTTTTGAAGAAGTTTAAACTGAGCCATTTTAGTTGTGTAATTGTGCCCGAGGGGCGGATTCTCTAGCTCTCTTCTTAGGAGCCATTACTGAAAAATTCGGAACAAAGCACGAGTTAGACATAGATACTTTCACATTTCACTTCACCACACGATACAGAATAACAAGGAAGTGGGAAATTTCCTAAATGTCCATGCAGCCCCCCACTTTTAGATATGGTCGACTTCACACCGATAAGTAGGGCTCTACTAGACACGGCTCCGAGACATCCTAGGACTCCTTAAAACCTTAGGCTCTGATACCAAGTTTGTTATGCCCCAAATTCGAGGGACATGACCGGCACCCGACCGGGTAGCCCCAGTCAAGCGGACCTGGGTGCCTTTCCTAACCCACGTGTTACCCCATATTTTCCTTACTCAATATTCCAAGAATTAGCCATATAATTAACTTAGAACACCTTTTTGCAACACATATATACGTACATAATAGTTAATGAAATTACAAATTCTTTGCCCAACACATGAACATAGATTTACACAAGTTCTTAACCCACATCTACTGTCCACGGAGCCTCTAAAAGTACAACAGGATAATATAGTATTTGCCGGTAACAAGGCTCCGGCTATACCTTTCAAAAAAAAAATCAAAATAAAACTCCGGAAACAAGCGGCCTGAGCCACGCAGGGCCCCGAGAGGAAATGGGCTCACCAAAAAACTGATGGAGGACGAAGGGGAGCTACGATCGGTGGGCTGGAGTACCTGCTACGGATCCACCTACAATCATAACACGAATGTAGCGCCCCCGGCAAAAGAGACGTCAGTACATTTGAATTGTACTGGTATGTATGAACAAACCTTGCTCCTAGTAAACTCGAACCATAAACAAGTGTGTAGCAGTAATAAGAACAACAATCAAATCAACAAAGAGGGAACAACTAAGCCGAACAAGTATACAATCTCTCCTGCTTTCTCTTCCACACTTCCACATCAATAATTTCACAATTATAAGCAAGTATGTAATCGTAATAGAAATAAAATCAAATACAGAAAGAAGGAACAATCAAGCCAAACAAGTTTACAATCTCTCCTGTTTTCCCCTTCCACATTTCCACATCAATAATTTCACAATTTATTCATAATTTCATTTCAATAGTGATTTCGATCACTTTCCACCCTTATTACCTCGACCACCCTTATCACCACAACCCACACCTTATTACTTCGTGTTGCGGCGCGCAACCCGATCCCACCGAGCAATCACAATTCACAAACAATACCACAGCAATGACAATTTACAAGGAGAACAACAACAACAAATCCCAATAACAACGACAACACATCTCAAGGAACAACAACACAACTCACACAGGGTTTATATGACTATCAATGCCATTTCCATCTTTTTCAACAGCCTGTTGTACCATTTAAATCACAACAATGATTTTCCACAACTAGCCACAAAGGATGTTACCACAGTTATCTCAATTTTCACCAATCTCGATTCCTTTCCATCATTTATTCCACAGTTCTTACCGCATAACACATTCGCAATCACAACTTGGTTTATTGCCATTTACTTGCACAATCATATCGGACGTCTTAACCAACAACGTTTAAGGCACAATATTTACATGAATTCACAAATGGTTCACACAAGTAAACACATATTACTAGCAAGAGTTTAACTTCACAAATAACCCACGTAGACAACACGTACCAAATATGGAACACCAAGCAAGGTGATTTTACAAAGATCAAAGTTAGCCATACATACCTGGAGCCGAATTCCCTTTTAACTTCTATTTCCAATTCACCAAATAATCTAGCAACGTCAATCTAGTGCACAATTTAATACACATAACTTAGAATTGGGGTTCACAAATGCTTCTCAAACTTATCTAGGTTATCAGCCCCTTCTTTGTATAAGTCTTTGCTCCCACCCAACTACTCCTACTAGATTTTAGGTTATAGAAAGGCATGCATGTATGAGTTCAACCATTATTTTCAAGAACCAATGCATGAGACTCCCCCCCCCCTAGTTTAAACCTGAAATTCAATGAAAAGGGTTAGGGATTTTACCTGCAAGAAAAGGGGGATGAAGATAAGCTTGAAATTTCCCGGCCCGGATAGTTTTGAAGAACCAAATTTTGGAGAAGATGACTTTCTCTCTCAAGACCCTCTCTTCCTCTCTCTTATTTTGTGCAGAAGATCGTGAAAGAATGAGGGGATGGGTGTTTTATTTCAAAGGGGTCGGGTTTTAAAATTTAGAAAAATAGAAGCCCGAGAAGATCTGCGGCGCATTCTGCGATCGCAGAAACGAAATGTGGTCCGCAGATTGGACCGCAGAAGTGCCCCCAAAACTCTGAGGAGTCTGTTCGGGTCTGCGAAGGAATGCGGTCCGCATTCCTGTTATGCGCTCGCATTGTGCACCGAAGAACTGACCTTCATAAATCCTTGAGGAACTTATGCGACGATTAAGATTATGCGGTCCGCATATTGGTTATGCGATCACATAATAGACCGCATTTTCAACATTAATTTTGACAACTCTTCTGTTTCACTCTACGGTAGGAATACGGTCCGCATACTAGATCTGCGACCGCATTCTGGCCGCAGAATGGCATTTTCTGGAAAAATTGATTCTTTTGATTTTTACAAGCTTAGATCAATACCAGGGTCCGAATCGTGGCGAGCTTGCTCGCCGGCGAAGAATTCTACGCATTCCTAACACATATTCGGAGTCGACAACCACAAGATACTAGGTTTTGAGCCAAATTTTTTTTTTACGGGGCTCATATCCTCCCCACTTAAAATCATTCGTCCCCGAATGAGGACTATTTCAAAACTTTTTCAGTATTTCAAAGACCAGTGTTTTGAAAACATGTTACGCAGATTCCTATACTTTCACTATTTCCCATATTTTTAGAAAAATTTTGCCAAATTTCTTTGTAATTTGGACATCTTACCTGGCAGAGGGCCCCAGAACACAAATTCCAAACACCATAACAGAAGTACAACCATCCCTACAACGTATACAATTTCCTACCTTAACAATTGCACACACTATTTGATCACTTGATACGTTTTGCTTAAGAATCAGTTATTTCAATGAGTTTCACATAGTTTAGGCCATTTCAACATACTACATGCATACAAATAATTCATTACTAACATATACAACCATTAATTGATTACTTATCACAAGAGTTCTTTGTAAAATTTTTATTTACCAAAGAGATGTTCACATGACTTTAATATAATCAAACACCTATAAGTCTTGCACAACTAGAGGGACTTCACTAGCATTTAGGAAGGAACCAATTCGGACACAATGATGGTTGTTTTAGAGATAGAAAGGCCACATAAGTTCTTCTAGACTTGATCAAACAGATGGGGATATTTCTCTTTCATTTCCTTCTCCGCTTCCCATGTAGCTTCCTCAACTTGTTGACTTCGCCACAACACCTTAATTGAGGCAACTTCCTTATTTCTCAACTTACGGACTTGTCTATCAAGAATGGCAACCGGAACTTCTTCATACGACAGCTCTTCATTAACCTTGATAGTCTCGACTGGCACGATAGTGGACGGATCTCCAACTACTTTCTTCAACATAGACACATGGAACACCGGGTGCACTAATGACATTTCAGGAGGCAATTCCAACCTATAGGCCACCTGCCCTACCCTTTGAACGATCCGGTACGACCCGACGTACCTAGGATTCAACTTACCTTTCTTCCCGAATCGCATGACTCCCTTCATAGGAGATACCCTCAGGAACACCCAATCATCAACTTGAAATTCCAATTCTCTTCGACGAACGTCCGCATAGGATTTCTGGCGACTCTGAGCAGTTTTCATCCTTTCCTGAATGACTTTAACTTTCTCCATAGCCTGGTGCACAAGATCCGGTCCTATTAATTCTGCTTCACCCACTTCAAACCATCCGATCGGAGACCTGCACCTCCTTCCGTACAATGCCTCAAATGGGGCCATTTGAATGCTAGCATGAAAGCCGTTATTGTAAGCAAATTCTATAAGTGGCAAGTGATCATCCTAATTACCTTTGAAATCCAAGACACAAGCCCGCAACATATCTTCAAGCGTCTTAATAGTCCGCTCCGCTTGACCATCAGTCTGTGGATGGAAAGCTGTGCTGAGATTCACCTGAGTACCCAAACCTTGCTGAAATTTCTTCCAAAAATTAGCTGTGAACTGGGCCCCTCGATCCGAGATAATAAAAAGTGGAGTGCCATGAAGCCTTACTATCTCCTTGATATACAACTTAGCATATTGTTCTGCAGTATCGGTGGACTTGACTGGCAAGAAGTGAGCTGATTTGGTGAGTCGATCCACTATTACCCAAATTGAGTCGAACTTGCGCTGAGTGCGAGGTAATCCTACCACGAAATCCATGTTGATCATCTCTCATTTCCACATTGGTATTTCCATAAGCTGAGTTAACCCACCGGGCCGCTGATGCTCAGCCTTCACTTGTTGACAATTCGGACATTTAGACACAAAGTCCGCCACACCCCTCTTCATACCGTTCCACCAATAAATCTCCTTGAGGCCATGATACATTTTCGTAGAACCTGGATGCACGGAATACCTGGAATTATGCGCCTCCGCCATTACCCTCTCCAGAAGCTTATCCACATCCGGAACACACAGCCTACCATGACAACGCAATACACCATCCTCGCCGCCGAGTGAAAATGCCGAAGTCTTGTTACTCAAAACTGCTTCCTTCATTTGAGCCAATGCTGGATCGATAAACTGCTTTTCCTTGACTTCCGCTACGAGTGACGATCCTGCTCCATTATGTTCCATAACATTCCCCTCGTCTGATGTCGAAATACAAACCCCTAGACTGGCCAACTAATAAACCTCCCGATCCAAGGGCCTTTGATCCACTCCCAATTGAGCCAAACTACCCATAGATTTCCGACTGAGAGCGCGGCCACCACGTTCGCCTTCCCTGGATGGTACAAAATGTTCATATCATAATCCTTGAGTAATTCTAACCACCGCCGCTGCCTTAAATTCAATTCCTTTTGCTTGAACAAATACTAGAGACTCTTGTGGTCTGAGAACACATCCACATGGACCCCATATAAATAATGCCGCCATATTTTCAAAGCAAACACAACTGCCGCAAGCTCCAAATCATGTGTCGGATAATTCTTCTCATGATTCTTGAGCTGCCTCGAAGCATATGCTATAACTTTCCCATGTTGCATCAACACACACCCCAAACCAACCCTGGAGGCATCGCAATAAACCACAAATTCTTCCGTGCCTTCCGGCAAGGTCAATATTGGTGGCGAGGTCAACCTTGACTTCAATTCCTGAAAACTTTTCTCACAAGCGTCGGACCATTGAAACTTAACTGCTTTCTGTGTCAACTTAGTCAATGGGGAGGCGAGGGCAGAGAATCCCTCCACAAACCTCCGATAATACCCTGCTAAACCCAAGAAGCTACGAATCTCCGTCGGGGTCGTGGGTCTAGGCCAATCTTTTACTGCTGCAATCTTCTGGGGGTCTACCTGAATCCCTTCACTAGAAACAACATGACCCAAAAAGGCAACGGACTCCAACCAAAACTCACATTTTGATAATTTAGCATACAACTGGTGCTGATGAAGAGTCTGCAGAACTGCTCTGAGGTGATCGGCATGATCCTCCCGCTCTGCGAATAAACAAGGATGTCGTCAATAAAAACAATCACGAAGGAGTCTAGAAATGGCTTGAAGACACGATTCATAAGATCCATAAAGGCTGCGGGGGCGTTGGTTAGCCCAAAAGACATGACCAAGAATTCAAAGTGACCATAGCGAGTTCTAAAAGCGGTCCTGGGAATATCCTGCTCCCTAATCTTCAATTGGTGATACCCGGACCGTAGATCAATTTTGGAGAAGAACCTTGCACCTTGCGACTGGTCGAACAAATCATCTATTCGAGGCAGAGGATATTTATTCTTGATGGTGACTTTGTTGAGCTGCCGATAATCAATAGACATCCGGAGCGACCCATCCTTCTTCTTGACAAAGAGAACCGGAGCACCCCACAGCGACACACTCGGCCGTATGAACCCCTTTTCTAATAAATCCTTCAGCTGCTCCTTTAACTCCCTTAACTCCGCTGGAGCCATTCTGTATGGTGGAATAGATATTGGCTGCGTATCTGGCAATACATCAATCCCGAAATCAATTTCCCTATCTGGTGGAATCCCTGGAAGCTCGTCCGGAAACACTTCGAGAAACTCATTCACGACTGGCACGGACTCGGGGGTAGACACTTCTGAAGTGGTGTCCGCCACCCGGACCAAATGATAGATACATCCCTTCTTAATCATCTTTGAAGCCTTAAGGTAAGAAATAAACCTACCCTTCGGCACCACATCATTCCCTTTCCACTCGATAACCGGCTCATTAGGGAACTCGAGTCTCATGACTCTCGTTCGGCAGTCAAGTTTAGCAAAGCACGAATAAAGCCAGTCCATCCACATAATCACATCAAAACCCACCATTCCAAGCTCGATAAGATCGGCCGTGGTAACGCGACCATATACCGTGACAACAAAATTCCTATAAACTCGCGCGGCTGTAATAGAATCACCAACCGGAGTCGATACAGAGAACGGCTCATGAAGCTGTTCGAGTCCTATCCCAAAGCTTGAAGCAATGAATGGGGTGACATAAGACAAAGAGGACCCCGGATCAATAAGAGCATAACAATCAATGGCCTGAACAGACAAGATACCTGTAACCACATCTGGAGAAGCCTCTGCACTCTGGCGACCACTCAAAGCATAGAACCGGCTGGGTCCACCTCTACCACGAGCTCCATCCCTAACTGTACCACAGCCTGCTGGGGCTGGAGGACGCACAGATGATGTGGCGACTGAAGAACCGGACGATTGAGCAGATCCCCTACCCATGCCCTGATTGGGCACATGACAGTCTCGTTGAATATGACCTCTCACCCCACTTGAAGCACACCGGGATATCCAAGTAGCAAGTCTCTGTATGAAATCTCCCACACTTGGGGCATGGAGCCCTCCCCTGCTGTTGTGATCTCCCTCCTGAACGACCGGACTGATGGGGTCTCCTACTGTCTGAACCGGGTCTCATGCCGTTGCTCTGCTGATAACTGTGCAGAGATGGTGGTGCGCTCACTGAGGACTGAGCATATGACTGGGACGGCCCTGACGACCCTCTTCCCTGAGCTGATCTCCCGGAGTGACCCGCTGATCGGGCCCTGCTGCTATTCTCCCTTTCCGCCCGAATCTTCAACTTCCTAGCCTCTGTGGCCTGAGCGAATCCCACAATCTTTGCATAGTTCATATCCGAGTGTAAGGCCGCTGTAGCAGCCTCATTCACTACCAAGGGACTAAGGCCCTGAACAAATCGCCGAACTCTAGCTGCCATGGTTGACACTAACTGAGGAGCATACTTGGACAATCTCACGAACTCCATGTGGTACTCCCAAACACTCATGCTACCCTGCTTGAGGGCCTCAAATTCAGTGGTACGGGCTGCCATTGTCTCAGTAGGCAAGAATTGGTCCATGAACGCATCTACAAACTCATCCCATCTGGCCGGAGGTCCTCCCTCCCCACGGGAATCCTCCCACATCTCGAACCATGAATACGCTACTCCCCTCAACCTGTATGATGCCAACTCAACTCCCTCTGTCTCTGAAGCTTTCATCACTCGGAGGGTCTTATACATTTCATCAAGGAATTCCTGCGGGTCGGCCTCTGGGTCTGTGCCGGAGAACTCTGGAGGGGCTAGCCGCAAAAACTGGTTAACTCTGGAACTGGCAGAATCTCCCTATCCGCTGGAGGACACAGGGGCATCATGAGATCTCTGGGCCTGGGCGGCCAGTAACTGGGTCAACATATGGATGGCTCCTCTAAGGTCCGCATCAAAAACCTCGGGACCAGGAGCTGGAACGGCGCCAGAATCAGGAATATCAGCGGGAGGGATGGTGGCACCCTCTGCCGCTGCAGGAACAGGAACACTCTGGTCTAGGATAGACGGGCCAGGTAGGTTCAAGGCCGGGGAGTCACTCTCACCCACGGCATCAGGTACATGATTCATAGCCTCCCTCGGGGTGGCATTGGCCCCAAGGCCGAGTCTAGCTCTCTTCTTAGGTGCCATTACTGAAAAATTCGGAACAAAGCACGAGTTAGACATAGATACTTTCACATTTCACTTCACCGCACGATACAGAATAACAAGGAAGTGGGAAATTTCCTAAATGTCCATGCAGCCCCCCACTTTTAGATATGGTTGACTTCACACCGATAAGTAGGGCTCTACTAGACACGGCTCCGAGACATCCTAGGACTCCTTAAAACCTTAGGCTCTGATACCAAGTTTGTTACGCCCCAAATTCGAGGGACATGACCGGCGCCCGACCGGGTAGCCCCAGTCAAGCGGACCTGGGCGCCTTTCCTAACCCACGTGTTACCCCATGTTTTCCTTACTCAATATTCCAAGAATTAGCCATATAATTAACTTAGAACACCTTTTTGCAACACATATATACGTACAAAATAGTTAATGAAATTACAAATTCTTTGCCCAACACATGAACATAGATTTACACAAGTTCTTAACCCACATCTACTGTCCATGGAGCCTCTAAAAGTACAACAGGATAATATAGTATTTGTCGGTAACAAGGCTCCGGCTATACCTTTCAAAAAAAAAATCAAAATAAAACTCCGGAAACAAGCGGCCTGAGCCACGCAGGGCCCCGAGAGGAAAGGGGCTCACCAAAAAGCTGATGGAGGACGAAGGGGAGCTACGATCGATGGGCTGGAGTACCTGCTACGGATACACCTACAATCATAACAGGAATGTAGCGCCCCCGGCAAAAGGGACGTCAGTACATTTGAATTATACTGGTATGTATGAACAAACCTTGCTCCTAGTAAACTCGAACCATAAACAAGTGTGTAGCAGTAATAAGAACAACAATCAAATCAACAAAGAGGGAACAACTAAGCCGAACAAGTATACAATCTCTCCTGCTTCCTCTTCCACACTTCCACATCAATAATTTCACAATTATAAGCAAGTATGTAATCGTAATAGAAATAAAATCAAATACACAAAGAAGGAACAATCAAGCCAAACAAGTTTAAATTCTCACATGTTTTCCCCTTCCACATTTCCACATCAATAATTTCACAATTTATTCATAATTTCATTTCAATAGTGATTTCAATCACTTTCTACCCTTATTACCTCGGCCACCCTTATCACCACAACCCACACCTTATTACTTCGTGTTGCGGCGCGCAACCCGATCCCACCGAGCAATCACAATTCACAAACAATACCACAGCATGACAATTTACAAGGAGAACAACAACAAGTTTCAGGAACAACAACAACAAATCCCAATAACAACGACAACACATCTCAAGGAACAACAACACAACTCACACAGGGTTTATATGACTATCAATGCCATTTCCATCTTTTTCAACAACCCGTTATACCATTTAAACCACAACAATGATTTTCCACAACTAGCCACAAAGGATGTTACCACAGTTATCTCAATTTTCACCAATCTCGATTCCTTTCCATCATTTATTGCACAGTTCTTACCACATAACACATTCGCAATCACAACTTGGTTTATTGCCATTTACTTGCACAATCATATTGGACGTCTTAACCAACAACGTTTAAGGCACAATATTTACATGAATTCACAAATGGTTCACACAAGTAAACACATATTACTAGCAAGAGTTTAACTTCGCAAATAACGCACGTAGACAACACGTACAAAATATGGAACACCAAGCAAGGTGATTTTACAAAGATCAAAGTTAGCTATACATACCTGGAGCCGAAATCCCTTTTAACTTCTATTTCCAATTCACCAAATAATCTAGCAACGTCAATCTAGTGCACAATTTAATACACATAACTTAGAATTGGGGTTCACAAATGCTTCTCAAACTTATCTAGGTTATCAGCCCCTTCTTTGTATAAGTCTTTGCTCCCACCCAACTACTCCTACTAGATTTTAGGTTATAGAAAGGCATGCATGTATGAGTTCAACCATTATTTTCAAGAACCAATGCATGAGACTCCCCCCCCCCATAGTTTAAACCTGAAATTCAATGAAAAGGGTTAGGGATTTTACCTGCAAGAAAAGGGGGATGAAGATAAGCTTGAAATTTCCCGACCCGGATAGTTTTGAAGAACCAAATTTTGGAGAAGATGACTTTCTCTCTCAAGACCCTCTCTTCCTCTCTCTTATTTTGTGAAGAAGATCGTTAAAGAATGAGGCGGGGATGGGTGTTTTATTTCAAAGGGGTCGGGTTTTAAAATTTAGAAAAATAGAAGCCCGAGCAAGATCTGCGATCGTAGAACCGAAATGCGGTCCGCAGATTGGACCGCAGAAGTGCCCCCAAAACTCTGAGGAGTCTGTTCGAGTCTGCGACAGGAATGTGGTCCGCATTCCTGTTATGCGGTCGCATTGTGCACCGCAGAACTGACCTTCACAAATCCTTGAGGAACTTATGCGACGATTAAGATTATGCGGTCCGCATATTGGTTATGCGATCACATAATAGACCGCATTTTCAACATTAATTTTGACAACTCTTCTGTTTCACTCTACGGTAGGAATACGGTCCGCATACTAGATCTGCGACCGCATTCTGGGCCGCAGAATGGCATTTTCTGGAAAAATTGATTCTTTTGATTTTTACAAGCTTAGATCAATACCAAGGGTCCGAATCGTGGCGAGCTTGCTCGCCGCGAAGAATTCTACGCATTCCTAACACATATTCGGAGTCGACACCACAAGATACTAGGTTTTGAGCCAAATTTTTTTTTACGGGGCCTTACAGACACGAACCATAGATGTATCTATCCCACCGAGGCGAACGGCCCGATCCCTTTAGAATCAGAAGCTTTGACGGGTCTTTGACCCCACTCACGAAGGGACATGTGAGTTATAAGAAGCTTTAGGGAAAACCTTTCGATGTGAACGCATAACACGGGAGAAATTCGTAAGAGGGGTACAATTATTTCCCGGCTAATCACGAAGCCCGTTGAATCTCTACAATAGTGAGTCTGTCGCTCTAAACAAGTCTAGTCTCAAGTCTTAATGTAAAACAATGAAATTTAATAGACAAGGGACTGCTCAAATAGTATAGTTGTAGCATGGTGTGAGCCTAAGCGTACGCGGACAATAACATAAATATAGCTGCGTACGGACTCTTGTCAACCCGTGTGTACGTAGCGCCCGCAACAAGTAGCAAGTATCAATTACAACACCTAGGGGTAGTTTCCCCCTCACATAATTAGATAGGAGACTTACCAGGCTTCGAAGTTCCATAACCGGCTCCAATGCCGCTTCACCACCTCAAACCGATGCCCGTTGATCGAAAACTATTCAAGTAAGGTGAAACCCAATCAAAATATACTCTAATACCTTTAATCAATCAATTTAAACAAATTCTCAACTCCGCTCGAAAAGTCGATAAAGCTAACCCTCGAGCCCACGTGCCCGGTTTCTGAAATTTTTTGAAGATAAACATTACCCATAACATTACTAACTAAAATATATAATTTATTCCCAATTCCATGCCCAAATTTGTGGTCAAAATCCAAGAATACTGATTTCTAGATTTGTTTTCACGATCCCAAATTTTTACAAATTTTCATGCCTAAATCCATACGCAAACCTTGTATTTAACTTGAATTAGGTGAGAATCACTTACCTTGTGATTGATGCTGAAAATAGTGAAATCCCTCCAAGGTCGGCTCCCATGGAGGAAATAAAATGAAAATGGCCAAACTCCCGTTCATTAAACCACACTGCCTAGGCCCGCTCTTCTTCGCGATCGGGGGAATGCCTTCGTGATCGTGAAGGCTAAAAATGTGTTGCCTCCAATTTCCTATTCGCGTTCTTGACCCTAGGGCCGCGTTCGCGAAACCTTGTGACCACTACCCTTCATATTCGCGGGCCACGAGCCACGTTCGTGAAGGCTTGACGCCTGGCAGCCCCCAGCTCCCCTTACTCTTTGTGTTTGCAGCCTTCACCTCGCGTTCCCGTAGGCTTCCCAAGCTTCTGCCTCGCATTCGCATCTCCTTCATCACGTTCTCAATGGCCAAATTTCAGCAGCCCCAAAATTTCTCTTCGCGAACGCGTGGGGCCCTTTGCGTTCGCGAAAGAGGAAACCAGACACCAGCACAGCAGTGACAAAAGCAAGGAGAATCGATCCGAAACCACCCCGAAACACAAACGAGGCACCCAGGACCCCGTCCAATCACACCAACCAGTTTTGAAATGCAACACAAACTTGCTCGACGCCTCAAATCACAACAAAACAATGAATCGCACCCCAATTCAAGCTTAATGAACTTTAGAATTTCAAACTTCTACATTCAATGCCGAAACCTATCCAATCACATCCAATTGACCTCAAATTTTGCACACAAGTCACGTTTGACATTACAGACCTACTCCAACTTTTGGGTTCGGAATCCGACCCCGATATAAAAAAGTCCACTCCCGGTCAAACTTCCAAAAACCTCAAATTTCCAACTTTTGCCAAATGACCCCAAAATGACCTACAGACCTCCAAATCCACATCCGGACGCGGTCCTAAGACCGGAATCACCATACAGAGCTATTCCCAGGCTCAGAATTCCAAACGGAAACCGATAGCATTGAAATACACTTCAACTCAAATTCATGAAATTCTTCCAAAATGCCAACTTTCCACAATAGGTGCCGAAATGCTCCCGGGTCATTCAAAATCCAATCCGAAGATACGCCCGAGTCCAAAATCATCATACAAACCTATTGGAACTTCCAAATCCCGATTACGAGGTCGTTTACTCAAAAGTAAAAGCTGGGTCAATTCCTCCAACTAAAATCTTCCGAAATTAGAATTTTCTTTCCAAAGCAACTTCGAACTTCCCGAAATTCAATTCCGACAACACGTACAAGTCATAATACCTGAAGTGAAGCTACTCAAGGCCTCAAACCGTCGAACGACGCGTTAGAGCTCAAAACGACCAGTCGAGTTGTTATACGGACTGTGCACGTAAATTGAAAAAGGCTAAACGGAGCTAATCGAGGTCTTGGAACAGAGAAATGAAGGGTAAAACTATAAATAACCTATCGAGTCATTAGATTCTCCACCTTTAAAACAAACGTTCATCCTCGAACGGACATAGAAAGGTACCTGGACTGGTGAAAAGGTATGGATATCTAGTTTGCATGTCCGACTCGGACTCCCACGTGGCTGCCTCGATTAGCTGACCTCTCTACTGCACTCGAACTAAAGGATAACTCTTACACCTCAACTATCGAACATGCCGAGCTAGAATAGCCATCGGCTCCTCCTCATAAGTCAGATCCTTGTCCAATTGGACTGAGCTGAAACCTAACACATGGGACGGATACTTCCTGAGCATGGACAGATGGAACACCGGATGGACTGTTGACAAACTAGGTGGCAATGCGAGTGTTTAGGCCACCTCACCCACTCTCTCAAGAATCTCAAAGGGTCTGATATACCTAGGGCTCAATTTGCCCTTCTTTTCGAACCTCATCATACCCTTTATGGGTGAAACCTAGAATAATACCCTCTCTCCAATCATGAATGAAACATCGCGGACTCTACGGTCGCAAAACTCTTCTTCCTAGACTGAGCGGTGCGAAGTCGATCCTGAATAATCTTAACCTTATCCAGGCATCCTGAACCAAATCGTTAACCAACAACCGAGCCTCTCCCGGCTCGAACCATCCAGCTGGCGAATGACACCAAGTCCTGTATAATGCCTCATAGGGAGCGATCTAACTGCTTGACTGATAGTTGTTGATGTAAGCAAACTCCGCAAGCGACAAGAACTTATCCCAAGAACCCCCTAAGGCTATAACGCAAGCGCGAAGCATATCCTCCAATATTTGAATAGTACGCTCAGATTGCCCATCCATCTGGACGAAAAATGCTATAGTCAACTCAAACCGTGTGCCTAGCTCATGGTGTACGACCCTCCAGAAGTACGAGGTGAACTGCGTACCTCGATCAGAAATTATGCACACGGGCACATTATGAAGACGGACGATCTCGTGGATGTAGATCTCAGCTAACTGCTCTGAAGAATAGGTAACTGCCACTGGAATGAAATATGCCGACTTGGTCAACCTGTCCACAATGACACATACCGTGTCAGTGTTTCTGAGTCCCTGGGAACCTAATAGCAAAATCCATAGTGATACGTTCCCACTTTCACTCATTAATCTCTAGCCTATGAAGCAAACCACCAGGCCTCTGATGCTCTTACTTTACTTGTTGACAATTTAGACACTGAGCTACATATGCAACTATATCCTTCTTCATCCTCCTCCACCAATAATGCTACCCTAAGTTCTGATACATCTTAGCGGTACCCGGATGAATAGAATATCGGAAACTGTGGGCCTCCTCAAGAATCAACTCACAAAACCCATCCACATTGGGTACACAAATACGACGGTGCATCCTCAATACCCCATCATCTCCAACACTAACCTGCTTGGCACCACCATGCCGCACCGTGTCCTTAAGGACAAGCAAATGAGGATCATCATAGGCACGCTCTCTGATGTGCTCATAGAAGGAAGATCGGGAGACTGTGCAAGCTTGAACACGATTGGGCTCTGAAACATCTAACCTCACGAACTGATTGGTCAAAGCCTAAACATCTATAGCAAGAGGCCTCTCACCAGCTGGAATATACGCAAGGCTACCCATGCTCACCGCATTTTACACAAGGCATTAGCCACCATATTGGCCTTCCCGGGATGATACAAAATAATGATATCATAGTCTTTCAACAGCTCCTACTACCTTTTCTGCCTCAACTTGAGATCCTTTTGCTTGAACAAATATTGTAGACGCTGATGATCTGTGAATACCTCACATGACACGCCATAAAGATAGTCCCTCCAAACCTTTAGCGCATGAACAATGGCTTCCCACTCTAAGTCATGAACAAGGTAATTATTCTCATGAACCTTCAACTGCCGCGGCGCGTATGCAATCATCCTGCCATCCTGCATCTATACTGCACCGAGCCCAATACAATATGCATCATAATACACCATGTAGAATCCTGAACATGTAGGCAAAACCAACACTAGCACCTTAGTTAAAGTAGTCTTGAGCTTCTGAAAGCTCAACTCACACTCGTCTGATCATCTAAATTGGGCACCCTTATAGGTCAATATAGTCAATCAGGCTGCTATAGATGAAAACTCCTCCATGAACCGGCGATAATAACCCGCCAAACCCAGGAAATTCCGGATCTCTATAGTTGAAGTAGGTCTAGGCCAGTTCTGACTGCCTCAATCTTCTTAGGATCCACCTTTATGCCCTCTTCCGATACAACATTCCCCAAAAAGGCAATTAAGTCTAACCAAGATTCACACTTTGAAAACTTGGCATATAATTGACTATCTTTCAGAGTCTGAAGTACAATCTGAAGATGTTGCCCATGCTTCTCTCGACTGGGGGAATAGATCAATATATCATCAATGAATACGATAACAAAATAATACAAATAGGGCTTGAACACCCGATTCACCAAATCCATAAATGCTGTTGGGGCATTTGTCAACCCAAATGACATCACTGGGAACTCATAATGCCTATACCGAGTCTGAAAAGTCATCTTAAGGACATCAGATGTCCTAATCTTCAAATGATGGTATCCAGACCTCAAGTCAATATTCGAAAATACCTTGGCACCCAGAAGCTGGTCGAATAAGTCACCAATCCTCGGCAACAGATACTTGTTCTTCATAGTGACTTTTTTTAACTACCGATAGTCTATACACATTCTCATCGATCCATCTTTCTTTTTCACGAACAATAGGTGCGTACATCTAGGCGAGACACTAGGTCTAATGAAGCCCTTATCAAGCAACTCTTGCAACTGCTCCTTCAATTCCTTCAACTCCGGCATGGCCATACGGTATGGTAGAATAGAAATGGGTTGAGTTCCTAGAGCCAAATCATTACAGAAGTCAATATCTCTATCAGGTGGCATCCTCGGCAGATCTGCAGAAAATACCTCTAGAAACTCATGCACAACTGGTACTAAATCCATGGAAGGAACCTCCGCACTTGAATCACAAACATAGTCCAAATATGCTAGACATCCCTTCTCGACTATACGTCGAGCCTTCACATAGAAAATAGCCCTGCTGGTAGAATGGCCATGAGTCCCTTCCACTCTTATCGAGGCAACCCTGGTATAGCTAAGGTCATCATCTTGGCGTGATAGTCCGATATAACATGATAAGATGACAGCCAATCTATACCCAAGATAACATCAAAATCGAACTTATCAAGAAGTAGAAGATCTACGCTAGTCTCAAGACTCCCAACAGTAATCACTCACAAGCGATATACACGATGTACAATAATAGAATCTCGCACAGTCGTGGACACATACATAGGAGTGCTAAAAGAATCACAAGGCACAACTAAATATGAAGCAAAATAGGATGACATATAGGAATAAGTAGAGCCCAGATCAAATAGAACTGAAGCATCACTAGGGCAAACTGGAACAATACCTATGATAATGGTGTCGGATGATTCGGCTTCAGGCCTAGCTGGGAAAACATAAAATTGGTGCTAGGCCCCACCACTTTGAACTACGTCTCTAGACGGCCTCTAGCTGAGTGGCCTCCACCTCTAAGAGCCTGATCTCCACCTCTGGCTGCCAGACCCGTGCCTCTAGCTGGCCGAGCGGGCAGTGGAGCAACCGGTGTCGGGACAATGGCACGAGAACTCTGCTATGGCATGCTGCCCAACAATCTCAGATAGAACCTCCTGATATGACCAGAACCTCCATACCGAAAACACCTATCCTGCTACTGTGGCCGCTGAAGCTGAAGCTGACCCGAACGGGCCGGAAATCATGATGGTTTAATATAGGCTGGCTGCCCAGAATGAGGTACATAAGGACCGCGACTCTAGAAGTAGTTGTGAGAACTGATCCCAAGTAAGTGCAGGCAATCCAACGAGTCTAGTCAACATATAATCTCTCCACCACCTCTTGGCGGAACCCGTCATCTAAAATACTGCAAAATCGACCCCATTGGTCTCAACTATACCCATGTTCCACAGTACCTCATGGCAGCGGACTAGATACTCATGTGGGTCCTCAAAAGGTGCACCACTAAAGTGAACAAGAAAGAGCTTGGTAAACTTATCCAACCTTAACAAAGCCTCAGAAGACATAGCAGGCCTATCAACGGCCTGTGCCGCAACAACCGACTGAATCACCCCAACTGGTGGGGCTGCTGAAGTCTGATACTGGGGAGTCGCCTGCTCCAGAGTGTGAGTAGCGAGAGTCTGTGCTCCTCCCCCAGCCCGAGAGACGGCTGGTGCCACCGGGAATGTATTGGTCTGGGCCACACTTTCCATAAGGCCCACCAAACGGACTAGAGTGTCCTGAAGCACTGGAGTGGCTATGAACTCCTCCGGGACCTGAGCTGGTCCGACGAGTATATTCTGAGCGGGAACCTCCTCCTTGTGATCAATCTAAGGGCTCCTGTCCGGCTACAGATGATGTGCGTGTTCTTTCCATCTGCGAGAGAACAAGAATATAATGGTTCAATCATCAATAAAATCGCACGATAGAGAAGGAAAGAAGCAAAATATTTCCTAAACTCCATAGCCTTTGGAAGAAAAGTACAGACGTCTCCATACCGTTCCTCCAAACTCTACTAAGCTTGATCGTGATTTGTGAGACCTAGGCAACCTAGTGCTCTAATACCAACTTGTCATGACCCGAAATTCCCACCCTCGAGACCGTAATGGCACCTAACATTTCACTTGCTAGGCAAGCCAATGTTAGAATAGTCTTTAGCCATTTTTAACAATTCAAATTAACTAATACCGGGTAAACCAAATAAACTGAAATAAAACTGAGATAGAGTGAGAAAATCATAACAACCGCGATATCAAAATACAATTCCAGAACTGGTATCACAAGTGCATGAACGACTAGAATAATACAAATGGTTTGAATGAAAGTATAACTGTCTGAAATGAAATGAGCAGCTGAAATAAGGTAGAATAGGACTTCAGGGTTGCGAACGCCGAGCAACGGTACCTCGAGTCTCTATTAGGCAATCAATACGAGTAATCTACTAACTGCCACTAAGACCGACTCCAAAATCTGCACAAGAAGTGCAGAGTGTAGTATGAGTACAACCGACCCCATGTACTCTATAAGTGCCGATCCTAACCTCGACGAAGTAGTGACGAGGCAAAGGCGGGTTACTTAAAATAACCTGAACGCAGTATAATAATAATAATAACAGGAAAGGAACATAGGAAGATAAGGCAGTTAACTTATGAAAATAAACTCAATCCCCAGAATCTCGTACCAAAACACTGAAAGCTTACACAATCCACAATGAATACAAACACAAAACGGCGCGCAACCCGATCCCACCGTACAAACATAATCCTCCCTTATTTTACCATGTCAATATCAAGAATAACATGTAAAATCCATTGCGGCGCGCTACATGATCCCACCATATAATCAAAATAAATATCATAACCCTCTCTTATTTCACCATATCAAAATCACATGCGAAATTCGTTGCGGCATGCATCCCGATCCCACCATACCAATATCAACCCTCCCTTATTCCACCCTTTGTGGGATGCAACCTGATCTATAAACAAAATCAATAAATGTAGCAATTCAATAACTTGATTCACAAGAATCTCTATGATTAATGAATATGAAAACAAGCCATAAAGGAACCTCGTGCCAAATCAAGGAATGCTACAATTAATACAAAGCAGCAAGACAATTCAAATGTATGACAACTAAAGTATACAACTAAGACAATTAAGGCATGTATCAATTAAACATGGAAGCATGGAAGAAGCGAACATTCTAATATGAGAGAAATAAGTGACAAGTAGCAAGTTAAGGCATAGGAAGCAATTAAATCATGTAACAGTTAAGACACGTAATAAAGTAATTAATGAAATACGGGAAAGCATGAAAACAAGTATTTTGACGGCGTATAGACACTCGTCACCTTGCATATACTCCTATACACATGTAATTCACATAGCACACAACTCAAGGGTTCCTAATTCTCTCAAATAAAGGTTAGACCCAACGCTTACCTCGCTTCGCAAGCAAATCAAAGCTCGACCGGGGCCTTTCCTCTAAAAATCGCCTCCAAACAATTTGAATCTAACAAAAATTGACTCAATAACATCAAACAATACCAGGGAAATCATTCACAATACATAAAGTTAAGATCTTTTCACTTTTCCTCAAAAGTCAACCCTGGGCCCGCTTGGTCAAAACCCGAGTTTCGAACCGAAACCCAATTGCCCATTCACCCCCGAGCTCGATTATGTAATTAGTTTTGAAATCCAACCTTAATTTGAGGTCTAAATCTCAATTTTACAAAATCCCCCAATTCTACCCAAATCTCTAATTTTCTACCATGAACGAGCATACATCAAGGTTAGAAGTTAGTGGGTGTTGATGGAAAAGGAAGAAAACAAGTTAAAGTACACAAACCTTTGAACTGATGATGAATTTCTCTTCAAAATCGTCTCTAGGCCGAGCTCTAATGAAAATATGGTGAAAATGGGTGAAATCTCGTGTTTGCGATTTTTAAATGTTTGGGCGTCTGGTGTTCATCGCGTTCGCGAGACACCTGACACATTGTCGAAGAGCACTGTCCGGATGGCCATCGCCATCACGAAAAACTCAACGTGTTCGCATAGGCTTAGCCCACCTCGCCTTCGTGTTCGCGAGCCTGGGCTCGTGTTCGTGTAGAGTAAAGCTTCCATTCCCAGTTCCCCCTCCTATCACTACGCGTTCGTGAAGGAATGGCCGCATTGGCGATTGGAAGACCTCCCACAGCTCCGCATTCGCGATGAAAAATTCCTCGCCAGTCCCAATTTATTCTTCGCGATTGCGAAGAAGAACACAACAGATGACCGCAGTAGTCCAAAACCAGCAAATTCTTCTAAGTCCGAAATGGTGCGTAGCCTATTCGAAACTCATCCGACCCCCTCGGGCTCCCAACCAAACATTCACACAAGTGTAATAACATCATGCGAACTTCTTCATGCGATCAAAATATCAAAATAACATCTAAAACAACGAATCAGACACCAAAACAAATGAAAGTTTTCGACGAAACTTAAGAACATGAAATTTTACAACTGGACGTCCGAATTACGTCAAATCAACTCCGTTTTGCACCAAATTCCGCAGACAAATCATGAATACTAAATTGAAACCATACCAAGTTGTGGAACCAAAATCCAAACCTAGTAGCAATAAAGTCAACTTACGGTCAAACTTAGGTATTCTTTAAACCTTTGAATTGCTAGTTTCAACAAATTACGTTAAATCAAGTTAGGCACTTTCAAATTCTATTCCGGGCATACGCCCGAGTTCCTAATCACGATACTGACCCGCCGGGATAGTCAAAATACTTATCCGGATCTGTTTATACAAAAACGATGATTGTAGTCAAATCAAATGAGTTTTAAAGTACGATTTCACATTTTCAACAATTTTTTCTCATAAAACCTTTATGGAAAAAGACACGGACTGCACATGTAAACTGAGAAAGACTAAACGAAGCTAATTGAGGTCTCGGAACACAATAAAGAAGGGTAAAATTATAAATGACCTATCGGGTCATCACACCATCCCTTCACCCCTTTGAGAGTAATCTCTCCGATATTCGGGCCGTGATGAGTATCCATCCCTTCACACCCTTAGATTAATCTCTCCGATATTCAGACCACTTTTGAGAGTAATCTCTCCGATATTTGAGCCACCTTGAGAGTAATCTCTCCGATATTCGGGTCGTAATAAGTATCCATTCCTTCACACCCTTAGAGTAATCTCTACGATATTCGTGCCACCTTAAGAGTAATCTCTTTGATATTCGAGTCACCTGGAGAGTAATCTCTTCGATATTCGAGCCACCTTGAGAGTAATCTCTTCGATATTCGAGCCACCTTGAGAGTAATCTCTCTGATATTCGAGCCACCTTGAAAGTAATCTCTCTGGTATTCGGGTTGTGATCAGTACCCCTCCCTTCACCCCTTAAGGTCACCTTCTTCATGCCTGAATCATCTCATTAAACAAGAACATATCTTTCTCGTTTGACCTACAAAAAAAGAAGAAGAAAAAAAAAGGCAGCAAAGGAAGAAAAATAAAAGAAAAGAAGAATAAATTACCTTCGCGTCAATGCCTCTAAGTCGTCAAAAGTAGACTCAAAGCAATTTGCAAACGCTAAAATTAGTACTAATACAATGAAGGATGTATGACATTTATAGATATCAAAAGGTGGTCGTGAAAAGAATAAATATCGATGTGGGAGGCAGATAATACAATTGGTGTACTAGAAGGATTCGGCTACATGCGGAAGTCTTCCAACCAATTTGAAGACGTCGGGGTTATGAAAAAACCCGATAATGTTGGACGCGGTAAGGGGCGTGAATTTAAGGTCTCAGAAGTCTACATGAATTAGAAAAGTAGGAAACTAAGTCATTAGTGAAAGCCCACGTGAGTACCTGACATAATTTAGAGTTACCATTAAAGTGTTAAAGGAGTTTTGCTTTTGAAAGATAAAGAAGGAAAGTACTTTCGATCATATCATTTAATGAAGATAAAAGTTTGAGACTCAACACATCTCAAGGACAAGTAACTACTCCCTCCGTTTATATTAGATAAGTTAGTTTGACTCAGTACGGAGTTTAAGAAGAAAGAAGAAGACTTTTAAAACTTGTGGTCTTAAAAGCATAAAGGGTAAAAGGTTTGTGGGGCCATGCCATTTGTGTGGCTATAAAAGCTTCTCATTAAGGGTAAATGGGTAAAATGAAGAGTTTAAAGTTTGAATTATTTCCAAATTTAGAAATGTGTCATTTGTTTTGGAATAGACTAAAAAGGAAAGTACCTCATCTAATATGAAACGGAGGGAGTAGAAGTGTACGAAGGCAAAATAAATGATGTGAACATCTATACTTCAAGTCTAGTCTTCAAAAGTTTAAAGACATTGACAAGACTTGAAATATGGGACATTTGTAGGCATATAAATTTTATTGGAATAAAATCCGCAAAATAATTTGGACTATATTTGAATTCAAGATATTTTAGTTCAAATAAACTTATTGGACTAATATAATTTGATTAGTTATATAAGTCCAACATATATGGATTAAATAAATTAGCATGAATCCATTGGACCAGCCAATTTAATTGGGCTAGCCAACTTAATTGGGCTACAAGTGTGAACCTACTTTATTAGGCCTAAGATGCCATTTTCCTGGAGGACCAGTTCAGTGCCACACGTGAAATGATGTGGCATGCCAAATCAAACGCAAGCGCCAATAAGATCATGCCACATGTCAAAATGACAAGGCACGCCAAGTCACATTAAAAGGCCAATGAAATTGCGCCATGTGTGCAAGTGACATATTTTGGCCAAACAAATGGGGCCTTATCACACTTCAATTTTATTGGTCGGAAAGAGTTTGTTCTTATCATACCTCTTCCCTCCCACCATTATAAATATGGGTCGTCATAACTCAGAAAAGACACCTGAAGTTATAACAAGAAGCAAGAAAGAGCTCGTGGATCAAACGCCGTAAATTTTTCTACAAGTTTCAAGCCTCAAGCAATCAAGTTCAAGTTCACGAAATCAAATTCAAGCTCAAGAACGAATAACAAATCAAGATTCAAGGAGTATGAGTTGAAATCAAAGTTCGTGCTACTTGAATTCAAAATCATCGTTTGTGACAACAAACATAGATTCAAGATCAAGCTCAAAGGCCCTTGGGTTTATTCACTATTGAAAAGAATAATCATAGGATTCATAGAGATTGTACACTCGTGTTATTTGAAATCAAATACTATGATTGTTGCAATATTTTCGGTCCTGATTTTATTTTCTTGACACAATTTATTATCTACAAATTTTGGCACGCCCAGTGAGACCAAATCTAGATTGTGGTGTCTTCTTTACTGGTACTTCAAGCCTCGTCTACAACGATCTTGTAAATCTACACCCCGACAAGCCTTGAAGTAAGGGGCATTTGTAGGCATCAAAATTTTATCGGATCAAATCCATATGAAATTTGGGAAAAATCCTAAATTTAAGATACTACAAGTAGTGTCCAACGTGGTTTTTTGGAGGCTACTCTATCTGTAACCCTAACTTGGAGGCTACTCTACCTGAAACCCTATCTTGGAGGGTACTCTACCCAAAACCCTAGCTACACCTATAAAAGGGGTCTACATATTCCCTTTGAAAGCATCTCGAAATTCCATTAAAAGTTATGGAATATTCACAAACAGATCAAAGACATCAAATATTGTCTTTCTCAAAGCCACCAAAGTGATCAACGGATGTTCTTCTTTTTCCCGGAGATCAAATACATCCTAAGGAAGTTCGCAACGTTCGAGAAATACGCTTGTTAAGCCCTCAAATCACAGAGAACGATCTAGAGAGAAAAATCAAGGGAACAAACAGAATTGTACCCGTATTATTTTTTCAATAAAATTATGTTTGTTCATTTTATATTGTGGTTACAATTTATTTTTGTATCACAAATAACTTGTTGCAAAAAGTTACTAAAAATATTTCCCCATTTGAATATTTAATTAAATCATATGTTTGTCAGTTTTTCAAAACTCCTACTAAGCATATATTCACTTATCAAAACTTTATCTATCACTCTAACAACGTAAGATTGAAATAATATCTATGTAACAAAAATATTCGGAGAAGCCAAAAAATCCAAAAAGACAGATAAAACCTAATCAATCCAGACTAAAATAGTTGGTTTGGTTTGATTTTGATAAAACCGTACCAATCCGGCTCATGTACACTCCTATGCCTTATAGATATAGTACCGAACTCCTTGTATATCTAAACTATATAAGAAGTGTCTACTAACTGTAAATAGGGGTATAAATAGGTTGGGTTGGTTCGAATTTTTAAATTACCAAACCAAACCAACTGTATCGGATTTTTAAGTCTATAAACCAAACCAGCCCAACAATGTCGGGTTTTTCTCGATTTGTTTTTGGTTTTTTTCGTATTTTCTGTATATTTTTTCCGATAAAGTATTTACAGCACAAAATATATAAGTTGTAATTCAAATATTTTCTTAGTCCCATTAGGATACAACTATATAATAATGTATTTTGAAGAAAATAATATAGCATTGTACTAAAATATTTAATAATAAAGATAATAAAATCCCATAAAAATAAATATTGCTAGTTAATAGGTCTATCATAAAAAAGACTATCTAAAAGTACTAAGTCATGCTAAAATAAGTACGATTAAATTACATGATTAAACACTAAAGAAAAAAATGGAGTAAGTTATGAATTTTTATTACAAATCAATGCAAAACTAAAAATAGATATCCAATCACTGTCATTCTTGTATTGAATTGAATTGCTTTTTTTGGCATG
Organism: Nicotiana attenuata; assembly: GCF_001879085.1. Classification (NCBI taxonomy): domain Eukaryota; kingdom Viridiplantae; phylum Streptophyta; class Magnoliopsida; order Solanales; family Solanaceae; genus Nicotiana; species Nicotiana attenuata. The sequence goes on along the minus strand of NW_017670713.1, from coordinate 148,120 downwards.
AATATTGGTATCGAACTTTAATTTGAGTTACTACATTAGGTCCAACCTTAAAATAATACTCCTACGTTACAAGATAAAACTATTAAAAAGTTTAAGAAATATTTATAATAAACTACATTACAATAATTAATTTTATGTATAAAATATTTTAAAAAATCGTATAAATATAATGTCAGTGGTTTGGTTTCGGTTTGACTTTTTTTAGTTAAAATCAAACCAATCTAAATATGGTCGGGTTTTCTTCTTTCAATACCAAACCAAATCATAATTAAATTTTTTTAACCGGTTTGATTTGAATTATCGAGTTAGTGTGGTTTATCAATTTTCTTTGTACACCCCTAATTGTAAAAATACTTTAAACTAATCATTATAGTTTAACATGTTAAAACAAGTCGGTTGTATTTTTCTCTGGACTGTCAATCCATGCTCAAGGGCAAAACAAGAGGCCAAGTGTAACGACTCGGCCGATTGTTCTGAGCAATTGCACTTCCCTCGGTAGTTTTAGGGCATGAATAGTTCCGTATGATATATTATGACTTATATGAATCGTCGGTTTAGGTTTTCATGTTATTCGGAATTGATTTTGAAGAATGATTCTCAGCTAGAAGCTTCAAATTTGAAAGGTTTGACCAAGTTAGACTTTTTAGTATTTGACATCGGATTGGATTTCTGATGGTTCCGTTAGCTCTGTTGGGTGATTTTGGACTTATGAGCGCGTTCGGATAGTGATTTGGAGGTCCATAGTAGAATTTAGCTTGAAATGGCGAAAGTTGGAATTTTGAAAAGTTTGACCGGGAGTGGACTTCTTGATATCAGGGTTGGATTCTGATTCCGGAAGTTGGAGCAGGTCTATAATGTAGAATGTGACTTGTGTGCAAAATTTGAGGTCAATCGGACGTGATTTGATAGGTTTCGGCATCAGTTGTGGAAGTTTAAAGTTTCAAGTTCATTGATTTCGAATCGAGGTGTAATTCATCGTTTCGATGTTGTTATATGTGTTTGAGGCCTCGAGTAGGTCCGTGTTATGATATGAGACTTGTTGGTATGTTCGAACGGGGTCCCGAGGGGCTCGGGTGAGTTTCAGATAGGTTTAGGTTGTGTTGGGCTCGTTTTTGATGATTCGACGTTGTTTATTCAAGCATAAATGGTACCACATTAAGAAAATAAGCTCCAATTTCTGTTTCTATTGAAGCATTAGATGTGTATCGTAATAACGGAGCCATAGCAAAAAGAATCGTCAAATTTGGACATCGTATGGGGGAGTTATGCTTATTTTAGTGTCGGAGAAGAGAGCTGGTGCTGGTGTTTTCGCAGATGCGAAATTGGTTCGGTATATGCGGCCCCGCGGGTGCTAAAAATTGTCCGCAAAAGCGGAAATGACATCTGGAAATACGTAGGTGCGGTGTTTTTATCGCAAAAGCAAAAATACCCGTGTATAAAAAAATAAGATTGCATTCTTTTGGTATTTTGAGCATATCTTGAGTTCTAGAGCTCCGATTGAGGTGATGTTTGCGGCGTTCTTCTTGTCTTTTCATGGAAGTCAGTATCTAACTACAATTTTTGTATTTTTTATGATCACATAAGTTTATTTTTGAATTAATCCATATTTTGATTGGAGAATTGGGGATTTTTCTCAAAAACTTTTCTAAAGTGAGTAATTGAGTTTTGAACATCGATTCGGAGTCGGAATTGGATGAAATTAGTATGGTTGGACTTATAATTGAATGAGTTTCCGGATTTTGTGAGTTTGTCGGGTTCCGAGGTACGGGTCCTGGTTGGGCTTTTTGGCCAATTTTGGACTTTTGATTAAAGATTCGACCTTTTTCGATCGGGATTGGTTCCTTTAGCGTTGTTTGATGTATTTTTGTTGTTTGTGGCTAGTTTCGAACCGTTCGGAGATCGGAACGCGAGATGGCAATTTTGGAGCATCGCTTGGCTTGCTCGGTATTGGAATTGGCTTGTTCAAGGTAAGTAACTCTTCTAAACTTAGTGCTGAGGATATGAAACCCCGAAATACGTGTTATGTGATTGGTCTAGAGGTGACGCACATGTTAGGTGACAGGCGTGTGGGTGTGCACCCTATTAATATTGACCATGTTGTTTCCATGGCACTGTATAGTGGCCCTACTTCGTTGATATATGTGTTTTCACCATGTGATAAAGTAGATGAGTTGTCAATCATGCTAGATATCATATTCAGGCTTTATGCTAATATTGATAGGACCCATAGTGGTTGTTGCTTGCTGTCATCTAACTGATTTCATTAATATTTCGTACTCAGTCATATTCATGTATTCATATCATATCTCAGTCTCAGTTGTTATTTATTGATACATCATATCATTGTTCTAGGACTGTTCTCATGACATTGTGAGCTCGTGGGTGAGACTGGAGAGAGTGATGACTGAATGAGGTTGAGAGCCTGATTATTAGTGACAGTTATGGGATCGGGCTGCATGCTGCAGTGATTATATTGATCATTATGATAGTGCTTGGGTTGTAGGAGCTCCTCCGGAGTCTGTAAGACACCCTCGGTGAGCGCAGATGATATTATTGAGGGATGGATTTCCCTAGACATGGATTTGTCCGAAGTACATGATACCTGGAGATGGATTTCTCCACAGAGTTGGATTGCCCTTTTTCCTCGGTATTGGGTGACTTATAGTCAGTGTTGTATATGTTGCGGGATGATTTCCTTGGGCCGTACGGGCCATATACAGTACCGAGTGGTTGAGCATGATGAGTGGAAAGTGTAAGATAGTGAGATTAAGTACTTTGAGAGTGTGAGTACATTATTCATCTCCGAGGTACATGGCATTGGCATGCACACATGATATACATGCATAGAGATGCATTTTTCCTCATGATGTACGATATCACGTCATTCATGACTTTTTGCACACATTGATATGTGGTCATAGAGAGGTATTTCACACTAGCTATCTAGAAAGAAAAATGAAACATCTTATTTACTGTGAAAAGTATTTAGATAAACTACAGTTTTCAAACTCACTCATATTTTACGATGATTTCAGTAAAGGATTTGAGTTTCCACTGATATTCTTGAAAAGTGGAACTAATTTCGGGAAACCTGTGAAAAAACTGAGCATTTTTATCTCTGGTTCAATGCCTTATTTATACGCTCTATGTTGTTATGAACTGCTATTAGTTATTGGCTCCGACCTATGTTCCAGCTCGCCACTACTTTCAATCTAAGGTTAGTTTTGTTACTTACTCAGTACATGGGGTTGGTTGTACTGATACTGCACTTCTGCACATTACGTGCAGATGTTGGCTGTAGTTGTTGCTGTGCTCGATGGTTGCCGGATTTGAAGATGTACCTGCATTCCTGTTGTAGCTGCCTCTTGTTCATGGTTGCCTTAGATTTATAAAAGTTCTGTTTGTGTACTTTTCAAACAGAAGATGTATTTACTTCATATCAGCTCTATAAATTCTGTTCTTAGAAGCTCATGATTTGTAATACTAGTCCTTGGGGAATGTATAAGATTTAGATAATTCCTTTTGTTTATTTGTCTTATTAATATTAGTGGAATTGGATAGTTATTAGTTCGCTTACCTAGTGGGTTGGGTTAGGTGCCATCACGACTAGTGGATTTAGGGTTGTGACAGTTTGGTATCAGAGCTCTAGGTTCATAGGTTCTACAAGTCATGAGCAAGTGTCTAGTAGAGTCTTGCAGATCGGTATGATGATGTCCATAGCTATCTTCGAGAGGCTACAAGGCATTTAGGATATACTTCCCATATTTCTTTCCTTATTGTGTGGCATTGATTCAGCTTGAAGCGTAATCCTTTGAATTCCTTCCATGCATTCATATGCGCACTTGAGCACTCGGTATCAGCTGTGCATCGACAGTTTGTGATTCCCTAGATGAGGTGCGAGATGTGATTTTTGTGTGTTGATGATGGGCTAGTCTGGAGGACTTGAGGCCGGGTTTTGACTGTATCTTGAGCACAGAGGTGTTGATTGTATGAGCACGTGCTTTTGGATTTATATGTCCGGTAGTCCTTATTAATGAAATTTGTGGCTGGATAGCTACGTGATGAGTATGATGTGACTACGGGAAGTGTTCATATGGTTTGAATGTGATGAGAAAGATTCACTTGAGGTGTAGAAAGAACTATTGGGTGCTTGATTTCCATCTTGATTTGACGTATAGTCTCGAGTTATGTGTGTGTTGAAGGATCTTTTCATATTGTTCAATTAAGGAGTGAAGTAAATTTTCATGTCGTGATATGAGTTCAGACTTAGGAAGGTTAAGTGACTGCGTAATAGTTATGACTGTGGAAGGGTATAAAGAGATGTTAATTTGAGGCGAAGTAGGTGGGTTATCTCTTGTGGGGTGTCCTGAGGTTTGTGTGATCCCTATGTTGTCTTGCAGCGAGTTCTCTTTTACCAGTGAATTATATGTGTTGCAATTTGAGTTTGGATCGTTTATGAGAGTTGGCTTGATTGTTACAATGGTGAATGTGAGATTTGTAGATGATTTGAGATATTAGATTGTTTGTGTTACATAAGCTTATGAAGGATTTAGTTAAATTTCAGTGTGGGATTTTGGGCAGCAACAGAGTATGGGCATTATAAGTTATCAAATTCTTCATTCCTTGGCTTTGAGCTAAGTGGGGGAGTCTTCTATGGATAAGTTGAGTGCACGATTATCTGTTGTATTGGTTTGAGTTTGACGTATACTAGTTAATCAGTTATGACTGGCAGAGGTTGAGTTCGAGGGTGACTCGAGTAAAGGAATTTCTGGATAGGGGTTGTATTATGTTTGTGGGTATATGGGAAACACTGAATGATTGAGTTGTTATCCGTATAGAATGTAGGGTGCATGGAGTAGGGAATTCACTCGGTTGCTTAGAGGTATGGGTTACTTCTTAGGGTGTTGGTGTGCAAATGGGGCACAGGTCGTTCTGTTTGATCAGTTTAATTGAGATTTGAGTAGAGTAGATGAGTCTCGAGAATGGTTCTAATAGATTCAAGATTTATATGTAAGAATTTGGAATCTTCAGGATGTGTATTTGGCTAGAAACTGAGATTTATATTGGAAGTTGTCAAGACTTTTGTCATTTCCATGTGATTATGGATTCTACATATCAGTATTAGGAAGGCGAAGGTAATGGGTTTAGATTCGCAGGAAGTCTCTTCAAAGTAAGTATTTTGGTTGTGGTACTTTTGGGATACTTAAAGAGGGAATTCAGTGGCTTATAAGCCTTAAGGCGGTATGATTCTACGCTAGAGTTTGTGGGGCAAGTTTTGGTTAAGTATAGTAGTGTTCTAGCAAGGAAAATTATCAATTTGAAGGCAATTCGGAAGGAACTCAAAGAATTAGGACAACTTGGTATGGGTTGGATCAGCATGGGAACTGATGTGATTGGCTCCTCTGGTTCTTATGATGTAGTGAGTTTCTACAGGTGATTTGTGGCGATAATTTTGGGTTTTGACGGCCTGCGTAGCTTGGTTGAGTTAAAGGGATTCAGTCCTGAAGGTTTGGTTAAGAGCAAACGGATTTTGGAGAGTTCGATGGTTTCTACCACGGTTTGAGATGTATATTTCCTACTGGTGTGTGGGGCATATTGCGTATTGTGATTTTCTCATGGATGGGATCAAATGGAAAAGTTCTTGGCTAATTGATGATGTAGTTGCTTGTGTCTCGGAGTGGATTACGAAGTTCTCGTATTTTTCATATGATGGCATGGTATATGCAGTGTGTTGGGTAGGATTGAGATTTGTATGTGTAAGGCCACAGCTCAGTTTTGGAGGGAAGGACATGAATTCTTAGGCAGCATGGGCGATTTTAGGTGACTAGGCGAATGATATTAAAATTTGGTATTACTTGAGAGTATACAATTTAGAAGGCGCACTGTGTTTTAATTTATGGATACTTCATTGGTATTGTGGTACTCGTCTAATTGATCGACTGCTGATACTAGGATTTTGTGATGTGGCACGAAAGAATCAGAGAAGCATTCCTCGTGGGATGATCGTGTATGAGATATGTGTCAGATAATCGGTCGGTGGAGTTAGGATCAGATATGGTGATTCGTGTTTTCTATGGATTTGGAGACTGGGAGTTCTCATAAGTAGATTTTTTTGTGGTTGTGGACTGTGAAAATGTTGCCAAGGTAATTCAGAGGGTAGTGTGTGTTGTGATTGTCACTGTGGGCTTTCGAAGGATTATTTATCTATTGTGGGTGAACAGAGTTGATTTGGGGTTCATTGGTAGGCCCAATATGAATGTGTGTTTCGCACCGGGTCAGATTTGTTGACTCCGAACTGCTATTATTGAGGGATGTGCCATTCAGTTGTTGTTGAGCTTATTCGTTTTGAAATGATCTGTGAGTTACCCTTTTATGTTACGAGGAGTTGTTATTCGTTGGTTATATGCATACATAGTGCGGTTCTATTTGGGCTTTATAGCAGAAATTTGAGCAAGATGAGTATTTGGGTATTGCGTGATTAATTGCGCGTTGTCTATGTTCTTTCCAGATGGTGGCATTGTGTTATTTGCTCTACATGGTTATGGTAATGCACTTTGGGTACTTGATGTCGAATTTCGAGTGGTTATGGATTTTGAGCAGGGTGGCTTGAGGTATATAATATGTACCTGCGTTTGGATGGGGTCATGCATTATAGCAGAGTTATATAGAGTTATGATCCTTTGTGTTAGATTCGTGTGTTTTGGTTCTGTGGTGTGTGATGGATTCTTAGCATTGCATTATGGTGATACCCGTTGAGCTTGCGGGACGATTCTCTTGTTTGATGTTATTTTTGCATGTTTGAGTACATTTGGAATGTTGCTTATTGGTGCACGGAATGCACATGTTGTGGCTTTAGATTGTATTGATGTGTCATGTCACTAGAGTGGTCGTGTTGGATGAGATGAGGTCATTGGGCCTAGAATGGATACTATCAGAACTGATTACAACATGGTTGGAAGGATATTGTTGCTGATCGGCTTAGAAATTTGCTATACTTCCTATCGAAGGAGAGTGAGTTCCACAACTTGTTAATCTAATGGATGGTTGTGAGTTCTGCATGTTTCTTTCATTATTGGTAGTGTACGAAGGTTTTTGAACGAGGCTTTGTTTGGTATGAGGTTTATTACCTGTATTGGGTATTTTGAGCAGCTACTGTGATTGGAAAAATTATCGCTACGAGTGTTTGAGTTAGGCGGTATATCATGTGATTACATCTTGAGTTATGGATATGGCTTGATATGGCGTATTTAGACTTACACAGTGTGTAGATGCGAGATTCTGATTTTATGGAATATTTCGGATGTGAAAAATTTGGTTATAAGGCTTATGGGCTAGGTTGAATTATGAAATTTCAGTTATGTTGTGTTATCAGACCTATATAGGATAGGGTGACTTGGGATCACCCTCGGGTATGTACATGGTAAGGTTACACTGGGGTTTGATGGCTTTAAGAACAACTATGGGCACGTTCGAGGATGAACGTATGTTTAAGTGGGGGATGATGTAACGACCCGACCGACCGTTTTGACCAATTGCACTTCGCTCAATAGTTTTCGGGCATAAATAGCTCCGTATGATGTACTATGACTTATGTGACATGTCGTTTGGTTTTCAAGTTATTCGGAATTGATTTCGAAGAATGATTCTAAGCTAGAATATTTAAATTTGAAAGGTTTGACCAAGTTTGACTTTTTAGTATTTGACCTCAGATTGAATTTCTGATGGTTCCGTTAGCTCCGTTGGGTGATTTTGGACTTAGGAGCACGTTCGGATAGTGATTTGGAGGTCCATAGTAGAATTTAGCTTGAAATGGCGAAAGTCGGAATTTTGAAAAGTTTGACCGGGAGTGGACTTCTTGATATCGGGGTCGGATTCCGATTCCGGAAGTTGGAGCAGGTCTGTAATGTAAAATGTGACTTGTGTGCAAAATTTGAGGTCAATCGGACGTGATTTGATAGGTTTCGGCATCAGTTGTGGAAGTTTGAAGTTTCATGTTCATTGATTTCGAATCAAGGTGTAATTCATAGTTTCGATGTTGTTATGTGTGTTTGAGGCCTCGAGTAGGTCCGTGTTACGATATGGAACTTGTTGGTATTTTCAAATGGGGTTCCGAGGGGCTCGGGTGAGTTTCAGATAGGTTTGGGTTGTGTTGCGCTCGTTTTTTATGTTCGACGTTGTTTTTCAAGCATAAATGGTACCACATTAAGAAAATAAGCTCCAATTTCTGTTTGGATTGAAGCATTAGATCCGTATCATAATTACGGAGCCATAGCAAAAAGAATCGTCAAATTTGGACATCGTATGAGGGAGTTATGCACATTTTATTGTCGCAGAAGAAAGCTGGTGCTGGTGTTTTCGCAGATGCAAAGTTGGGTCCGAATCTGTGGCCCCATGGGTGCGAAAAATAGTCCACAAAAGCGGAAATGACAGCTGGAAATGCGCAGGTGCGGATCCCTGTGTATAAAAAAATCAGCCTACATTTTTTGGTATTTTGAGCATATCTTGAGTTCTAGAGCTCCGATTGAGGTGATTTTCGCGGCGTTCTTCTTGTCTATTCATGGAAGTCAGTATATAAATATAGTTTTTGTTTTTTAATATTATAAAATACGTTCATTATTTAATTAATCCATATTTTGAGTACAGAATTGGGGATTTTTATCAAAAACTTTTCTAAAGTTAGTAATTGAGTTTTGAACATCGATTCAGAGTCGGAATTGGATGAAATTAGTATGGTTGGACTCATAATTAAATGAGTTATATAATTTTGTGAGTTTTGTCGTGTTCCAAGGTGCGGACCCAGATTGGACTTTTTGGCCGATTTTAGGCTTTTGATTAAAGATTCTACGTTTTTCGATTGGGATTGATTTCTTTAGTATTGTTTGATGTATTTGAGTTGTTTTTGGTTAGTTTCGAGACGTGCCAAGGTTGGAACGTGCGAGATAGCATTTTTGGAGCATCACTTGGCTTGCTCGGTATTGGAATTGGCTTGTTCGAGGTAAGTAACTCTTCTAATTAAACTTAGTGCTGAGGGTATGAAACCCCGAATTATGTGTTTTTTGATTGGTGTTGAGGTGACGTACATGCTAGGTGATGGACGTGTGGGCGTGCACCCTGTGAATTTTGACTCTGTTGCTTCCATGGCACTGTATAGTGGCCCTATTTTGTTGATATCTGTATCTTCACCATGTGATAAAGTAGCTGAGCTGTCAATCATGCTAGATATCATTATTAGGCTTTATGCTGATATTGCTAGGACCCATAGTGGTCGTTGCTTGCTGTCATCTCACTGATTTCATTGATATTTCATACTCAGTCATGTTCATGCATTCATATCATATCTTAGTCTCAGTTGTTATTTATTGATACATCATATCTGTGTTCTGGAACTGTTCTCATGACATTGTGAGCCCCTGGGTGAGATTGGAGAGAGTGATGACTGAGTGAGGCCGAGAGCCTAATTATGAGTGAAGTTATGGGATCGAGTTGCATGCCATAGTGATTATATTGATGATTAAGACAGCGCTTGGGCTGCAGGAGCCCCTCCGGAGTCTGTAAGACACCCCCAGTGAGCGCGGATGATATTATTGAGGGATGGATTTCCTTGGTGGGACATGAATTTATCCGAAGTACTTGATACCTGGAGATGGATTTCTCCATAGGGTTGGATTGCCCTTTTTCCTCGATACTAGGTGACTTATAGTCAGTGTTGTATATGTTTCGAGATGGATTTTCCTAGGCCGTATGGGCCATATACAACACCGAGTGGTTAAGCATGATGAGTGAAAAGTGTGAGATAGTGAGATTGAGTACTTTGATAGTATGAGTAGATGATTCATCTCTGAGGTACATGGCATTGGCATGCACACATGACATACAGGCATAGAGATGCATTTTTCCTCATGTTGTACGGTATCACGTCCTTCATGACTTTTTGCACACATTGATATGTGGTCATAGAGAGGTATTTCTCACTTGCTATCTGGAAAGAAAAATGAAATATCTTATTTACTGTGAAAAGGATTTCAGATAAATTACAGTTTTCAAACTAACTCATATTTTACGATAATTTCGGTAAAGGATTTGAGTTTCTACTAATATTCTTGAAACGTGGAACTACTTTCGGGAAAACTATGAAAAAGCTGAGCATTTTCATCTCTGGTTACTTCCTTATTTATATGCTCTACGTTGTTATGAACTGCTATTAGTTATTGGTGTTGACCCGACCTATGTTCCAGCTCGTTACTGGCTTTAACCTAAGGTTAGTTACTTACTCAGTACATGGGGTCGGTTGTACTGATATTACTCTTCTGCACATTGCGTGCAGATGTTGGCTGTTGTTATTGCTGTGCTCGATGGTTTGAAGATGTACCTGTGTTCCTATTGTAGCTGCCTCTTGTTCATGGTACCCTTAGATTTATAAAAACTCTGTTTATGTACTTTTCAAACAGATGATGTATTTACTTCATATCAGCTCTGTAAATTCTATTCTTAGAAGCTCATGATTTGTATTCCCAGTCCTTGGGGAATGTATAAGATTTAGATAATTGTTTTTGTTTTATTGTCTTATTAATATTAGTGGAATTGGATAGTTATTAGTGTGCTTACCTAGCGGGTTGGGTTAGGTGCCATCACGACTAGTGGATTTTGGGTCGTGACACCAAGCTACGGGTTTGACCAACTCATGAATGACTTTGGTCCAATTAATTTTATATTTATCTTAAGAAATTTATTCAATCCGTAAAAATTATTAATTTAGAACCCGTCAACTTAAAAAGGCTAGAAGCTTCCATAAATTTCAAATTCTGGATCTATGTTCATGTTTGTCACATAGGTTCTCTATATTAAGCCCCCGTTTGGCCATGAGTTTTGCCAAAATAAATTTGGGATTTATTTTCAAAACTCATGTTTGGCCATAAATTTTGCCCAAATTTTGGCCAAATGCCAAATCTGAAATCCCAAATCCAGCTGATTTTGGGCCAAAATCCCAAAACTTGGAAATTATATACATGTTTTTCCAAAATAAAGTTGGAAAATATGTTTTGAAAACGTATGTCCAAACACATTTTCATCTTCAAACCAAATTTCACCCAAATCAGATATTTCAAAATAAATTTGGGATCCATGACCAAACGCTAGCTAAATGTGTGAACAGTTTTCTCACGCGTTTACTGCACAAAACTTAAACTCAAATATGGCATGTCTTATAATTATTTTGACTAGTTTTTTAAGTTCGTTAGCGTGATTCTATGTCTATGATTTAGAAATATTGCATTCGTCGTTCAGCCTATTATGAAAATGTTATGTTTTTCTTCTTTTCATATGATTTGTGCCGTGGGTCTAATTAAAATTTCTATATATATACTTTAATTTTTTCTCTAATTTCATTGGCATCAACTAGTTCCCTGTAAGATCAAGGTAAGGACGTAGCAAGCTAAATCAGTCGAGAGCTAGCTTATTCTAAATGTGGGAAAAATCATGATAGGGTCTTAGTAATTATTCGCTTTTGGTTTATAAAAGAAGATTTACCAAGTCTGATTTTTTTTTTATAATTTTTTTTAGCAAATAGAAAATATTTATATTAAAACTACATAATGTTTAGTACATCACATTCATACCTTGTGTCACTTAGGACACATTGATAACCTAGGCTTGCTAAAATATTGCAAGCATCATACGTTAGGTACTTAACAAAAACATATTGTTCTTCTAGTTCATTCCTTACAAAATATTCAACATAGGATGGAGGTTGCACAAAATGTTTCTTCCCCTTTGTTTGAGTATTCGCTTCCTTTGCCAATTGATGTGCTACACTATTCCATTGCCGGAAGACGTGCTGGAGGACCACTTCCTTCTCTTGGTTCATTAACAACCTGCATTAATTAACAATGTCATCATATAGTCTGTTGCCTTGTTGTATCGAGTGAATTACCTCCGTGGAGTCTGTTTCTATTTCAAGTGGGAACATTGCCCATTCTTACGCTATCCAAAGCCCCTCTAAGAGTGCCTTGATTTCTGCTTCTAATGACCCATTTGCATGAGTAGATTTGTAAAACCTATCACCCAGCTTCCATTTGTATTTCTGAATACTCCTCCGAGGCCACTTTTTTTGTTGTTGTTCTTGAAGCTTGCATCTATATTTAACTTGAACCATCCTCTTGGTGGTTTGCGCCATTTCACTTTGATGGATATTTTTTTAGAGAGTTGAGGCTTTTTTCAGTTAGAAGTTTGAATTCGGATCTTTTTGGTGTATCATATCAATGTTAATAGGAGTATCAGTGTTGTTTGACTATTATTATTCCTATTTAACCAGATATACCAGATGACAAATGGAAAGTTTTATCTTATTAGGACAACTTAGGTCCCAAATCCATTTATAATCTACTTGGTTGTTTGGGGTGGGGGGGGGGTAAATAAGATTGTAGCAAGACTTAGTTGTGAAAAATTCTTTTGTTGTTAGTTACCATATAGGAATATCACTTGTTAATCCCTTTGAACGAATCCTAACCTTAGAAATATTTTCTTAGATGTTGTTTGGGATGTTAATGGTTAATTTAGTAAAATCCCATTTTTTGTCACTATAGATGTCCCTAATTTTTAGGGAATAATCACTGATCGAGAGGGAGTCTTTCACAGTATTTCTAAGGCTTTTTATATTAGGAAGGCGAAATACATAAATGGCCCCTCCAAGTTGTCCACAACAGTCATTTGAACACCTCAACAGACCTATTTATCAAGTAGACACCTCAAGCTATTTTTTAATGTGTCTTATGCACACTCGTGCCTGGCAGATCTTATGTGTGAATTACACTCGCGGATGACGTGGAAAGTTAACAAATCAAAAGATGACACCCGTAATTTCTTAAAAAAATCTAACTTATTATATTAATATAAAAGGAAAAGAGAAACACAATATTAATAAAAAAGCAAAAACAAAATCAGACCCCTCCTCTCCCCCAAACATCTTCTTCTTCGTCACCACAGACCATCTTTCCACCAAATCGGACCGTCTTCCCCTCTTCTCCCTCAGCGCAAACTTCTTCTTCTTCTTCATAGCCCGCCACAATAAAAAGACTTGAAGAGATTAGTAGTCCGGTGGTTATTCGGCAGAGAGGTGGTGGAAACGGCGAGAAGATACTACTTTGGTTTGTTGTCTAAGAGTATTACTGCTCAAAAGGATGAAAAATATATGGAGATCCGGCGGTGAATTGAACGTGATTGTCGAGTATAAGTGGTGTTCCTGTGTAATAAAATAATGTCTGCTTATTGGAATTTGGAGCTAGATGGACCTATCTGTAAATTGAAATACATGGAATCAAAATCCAATAAAAACATATATTTTGATTTACTCATAACAAAAATCCTTTCATGTTGAATTTCTAGTTGTTGTTTTTTTAAATAATGGATTTGCTCATCTGAAAATTATGCTGGGACTGCCTTTTAATGGTAAAGTGTGACGTTGAGATTAGTGGGTTAAGGTAGAAAAGATAGTGGAAGAAAATTTTGGAGAAGAAGTGGGGAGGATAAGAATTTTTTTTTTTTAAAATAATGGATTTGCTCATCTGAAAATTGTGCTAAGACTTCCTTTTAATGGTGAAGTGTGGCGTTGAGATTAGTCGGTTAAGGTGGAGAAGGTAGTGGAAGAAAATTTTGGAGAAGAAGGGGGAGGATAAGTGGGTTCCACCAGTTAAATTAAAAAAAGAAAAGAAATAAACACAATTTTGAAAGGCTTCACTTGTTGCAACGCGAGTGTTGTACACACATTTTGCCATGTCACTTTGAAGGGTTTAAGAGATACACTGAAAAATAACTTGAGGTGTCTACTTGATAAATAGGTCTGTTGAGGTGTTCAAATGACCGTTGTGGACAACTTGGAGGGGCCATTTATGTATTTCGCCTATTAGGAATCCAATTAGTATGACATATGTTCATATTAGTTTGATAGTGTGGAGACCATGTGATACCTTTTGAACATAATTCCCACTCCTTTAGGATGCTTTTCCAAATGAAGGAGTGCTTGTACTTAGCAGTACTAATATCATATGAGGTGATGATAAGTCTAGCCCAGGGAGGTGTGGCATTTGTAAGAATTCTCCATACTAGGCTAGCTAAGGTGCATATATTTTTCGCATTATCATTGTGGATACCTAAACCTCCATTGAATTTTTGTTGGCAAACATTTGACCATTTTATTAGGTAAATTTTTTTTTCTTTCAGTGGTAGTACCCCATATAAATCCCTTTGTGCTTTATCAATGTTGTTAAGGGTATTTTTAGGTAGAAGGGTGTATTGCATGTAGTGATTTGATATTGAATTAAGGCACGAGTGGGCTAAAGTAGTTCTTCCCGTTATATTAATAAATTTTATGTTCCGGGCAGCTAGTTTTGTTCTCAGTTTATTAATTATAAGTTGATAATTCGTCGGCCTTGGGTTTTTAATTAATACAGGGAATCCTAGGTAAGTACCAAAATTCTCACTCTATTTAATACCTAGACTATCTGTAATATCATTAATGAAGTGAGGCAAGCTGTTTTTTGAAAACAGAATTTTTGATTTTGAAGTATTAATACTCTGTCCTGACAAATTACAAAAATAGTCTAAGCCATTTTTAATAGCTTGGCATGATTTGTTATTAGCTTTAGCCATTAATGTCGGGTCATCTGCAAAAAATAAGTGAGAAAAGTTTGGGCTTTTCCTTCCTATAGTGATAGGATCCCATTTACGGATGTCAAACTGATGATTTATATATCTGGATATCATCTCCAAACATAGGATGAAAATATAAGGTGATATAGGATCACCTTGCCTTGTACCTCGACTTGACTCGAAGAATTTTGTGATAGAGCCATTAACTAATATTGCTATAGAGCTGGTTGAGATACAATTTAATAATAGGTTGGAGAATTTTGGAGGAAAATTGAAGTATCTAAGTGTGTGATGTACAAAAAAACATTCTAAATGATCAAAGGCTTTTTCAAGATCAATTTTTAGGATCATGTGGCCTTGTTTACCTTTTAGTTTCTTTAGGTTGGAAACTAATTTTTGAACGATGATTGTTGTATGCGGTAAAATCAGAGGGTCCAATTTTCAGCCATTACAACGCCTCGTAAGTAATCTTTCCAAAGGCTCGAGACTACGGTCGAGATTTATCTCGAGGGGCCATCGGTGTCCAACCTCGAGGCAGCAAAAGTCGACGGTTATGGCAGAAAAGTGGGAAGTTCCCTAGGCGCACGACTAGGGCTGACAAAGTCTAGAGGGCTAGCTCTGACCCGTATCAAGACATTAAGTGGCTATACATGCCCCATATCTTTGTAATTAATGCGTTTTGTACTATGTTCCCCCTCATATATAAAGGGGAATCCTTGTCATTTTTACAGATCTGTGGTTCAATACTAAATACACAAGAACATTCTCTCTGCTCTCTAACATATTCTCTTAAGCTCTTTACTTCCATTTATTGCTTACATTCATTGTGTTCTATTTATTGTTCTTCATTTATTGCTTATTATTAGACAAAAAGAGACATCATTGAATCTTTCGTAATTGTTACCCCCTCCATCGACTGCCTACGGCAGGATATAATACTCGACCTCTAGACCCTGAATAAGCAAGCTCGAGGCCCAGCTTATCAGCCTATCGGTTTGATTACCACCTTATTTTCAAGCTCTTATCTCGTCTTCGAATCTCTTACTTAACATTTATCGTCTAAACAACTAGCATAAAAGATCACGTATTTTTAGAACAACAAAATCAAATCTAATTGTAATCACTATTTTCACGGTAAACAGTTTAGCACCCACCGTGGGGCTAAAAATAATAGTGATTATTTTCTTGCTGGTTTAACTACGTAACACAAGTTATCTTTCACACTTTTTCTTGTCCAAGATCTTTGATTTCAGGTCAAAATGTCTAACTCAGTAAACGCACGTGAAAACATCGACCTTGAAGACCATGGGGAAAATGGTGTTGACGCCCCAGGTGTTGGGGTGCCACCACAAAACCCTGAGAATGCACTAGAATCAATTCCCGTGGACGTGGTCTCGCGCAATGCTCAACACGTCGAAATAAGCTCCCACACCAACAGGAGCGTATACCAAGAAGATCAACAAGAAGCTCAAACCCCAGCTAGGGGAGAACGAGAGGTTAGCCTTCACGTTATTTTTAAAATGTTACAGGCACAATAGCTGGCGATCGCTCAGCTGCAAAGTCATAACAAAACTCCCAGCAGGGTCGCACCGAGGACGGCTCCCCTAGCCGAGCAGGTACCAGAGAGGCCAAGCAACAACGGATCGGCAGACAACCCCACCATCGTAAAGATGCTCGAGGGCCTCACAAAGAGGATCGATTCGGGCGAAAAGAAGATAGAAGCCAACGATAAAAAGGTCGAGACCTACAATTCCAGGGTCGACCAGATTCCGGGCACACCTCCGATCCCGAAAGGCGTGGATTCAAAGAAGTTCGTGCAAAAGCCGTTCCCACAGGAAGCGTCTCCGAAACCCATTCCGAAAAAGTTCAGAATGCAGGACCTTCCGAAGTACAACGGAACCTCAGATCCCAATGAGCATGTTATTGCTTACACTTGTGTAGTGAAGTGCAACGACCTAAAGGACGACGAGATCGAGTCCGTCCTACTGAAAAAGTTCGGAGAGACGCTTTCAAAAGGGGCAATGATGTGGTATCACAACTTGGCCCAAAACTCGATAGATTCATTTGCCATGCTGGTGGATTCTTTCATAAAGGCGCATGCTGGTGCCATCAAAGTAGCAACAAGGAAATCTGACGTCTTCAAGATCAAGCAAGGGGAGAATGAAATGCTTCGAGAGTTCGTATCTCGCTTTCAAATGGAACGGATGGAACTACCACCGGTCTCCGACGACTGGGCAGTGCAAGCCTTCACTCAAGGTCTGAATGAATGAAGCTCAGTGGCTTCGAAATAGCTGAAACAGAACCTAGTCGAATACCCGACCGTGACTTGGTCGGACGTCCACAATCGATACCAATCAAAGATCAGGGTCGAAGACGACCAACTAGGAGCCCCCTCGGGCTCGGTATATCCAAG
Organism: Nicotiana attenuata; assembly: GCF_001879085.1. Lineage (NCBI taxonomy): Eukaryota > Viridiplantae > Streptophyta > Magnoliopsida > Solanales > Solanaceae > Nicotiana > Nicotiana attenuata. The sequence continues at coordinate 131,064 of NW_017670713.1, read as the reverse complement.
CAGGCTTCTGGCGAAGGAGCCAAAGCCAAACAAAGAAAGGTACCAACCATACACTGAAGACAGGAGAAACGTTCCGAGGCACGATATACCCCGGAATGATCAAAGAACGGGCCGAGGGTAGAACCCCTGGGTACTCATCAACAGAGTCGGGTTCGATAGGCGCGCAGGGCCGGCAGAGGCACCCCGCTTGTCGGAATACAACTTCAATGTCGATGTTTCGGACATTGTATTCTCCATCAGTAAAATCAGAGACGCCAGGTGGCCAACGCCTGTACAATCAGACCCTTCACAAAGGAACCATAACTTTGTGTGTGAATTCCATAACACGCACGGCCACAGAACCGAAGATTGCCATCAGCTCCGGGAAGAAGTAGCCCGACTACTATGCAAAGGTCACCTCCGAGAATTCCTCGGCGACTGGGCCAAAAAACAGTTCCGGGAAAGAGAGGCGACCAAGAAGAACGATACAAATGAGCCACAGCATGTCATCCACATGATCTTGGGAGGCATCGATGAACCACGGGAACCCATGATCAGAAGAACAAAAATATCCATCACCAGAGAAAAGCAAACTCGGAGTTACATACCCGAGGATGCTCTCACATTCAGCGACGAGGACATCGAGACCTTGTCTCAACCTCACAACGCCGCACTGATAATCTTTTTCCTTGTAAATACATTTCAAATTAAGCGTGTACTTGTGGATCCAGGTAGCTCGGCCAACATTATCAGGTCGAGGGTGGTAGAGCAGCTCAGGCTGCTCGACCAAATTGTGCCCGCCTCTCGAGTCCTCAACAGATTCAACATGGCGAGCGAAACAACAAAAGGGGAAATCACTCTCCCAGTCAACGTGGCCGGCACAACCCAAAATGCTAAATTCCATGTCATCGAAGGAGACATGAGATACAATGCCTTGCTCGGAAGGCCATGGATACACTACATGAGAGAAGTACCATCAACCCTTCATCAAATGATGAGGTTCCTAACAAAATGTGGGATAAAAACCAAAGGATAAACATGCGGCAAGAGAAATGTTCGCAGTACATGACGTAGCACCGCCACTAGTACCCCGACCTTCGAAATAACCAAAGGATAAACAAAGAGTGAAATAGCGAAAATAAGCTACACCCTCGACTAAGTCCGAGCCGAACTAAGCAAAGGACCGTACCGCATCCTCGTGACAAATGATTGGAACATATCGGGGGCCGAAGCGCCATCAACACTAAGGTATGATCGCCTCCCTTATTCAATTACATCTAACACCAACCTAAGTGAAGGAATCCGATCGAAACAGCTGAAGCGCTTCCCAACTCGAAGGCCTTTAGGTTTCAAAAGCATGCGTTGCACTCTTTTCCTTCGATCGGGCTTTTATCCCAAGAAGGGTTCTACCTGCAAGGTTTTTAATGAGGCAACATCTATATGCTACCTAAGGAAAACTCAACAAGTATTCAAGGCTTCTATTCTAATCAACCTCGAATACTTGGGGGCATCCCCCTTGAAGATCACCTCCTCGGAGAAGCTAAGATATGCTGAACAAGGTCTCGATAGGAAAAACAATGTATCGGGCCAAATGGTCGAACGTACCGTGCCTGCATAGAATAACTCAGCCCTCAACGACAAAGACATGTATACTTGTACCAAGCAAACAAAGAATACTTTCAAAAAGCATTTTGCATTTCAATGAAGCTCGGTATTTTTTGCAAAAATGGCTCCTCCGTTAGAAACGCCCCGAACACTCGGGGACTGGCGTCAACAACTCGAAACAGTGCGACCCCCGGGTCGGAACTCCAAACTCGTAGGACCTCGATGAGGCAACACAAAGATCACAAAACAACTCCAGAGCCAAAAAAGTTCCGAACACTCGGGGACTGGCATCGAAAAGCTCAAGGCCACATGACCCCCGGGTTGGAAAACTCCAAAATTGTAAGCCCTCAATGAGGCAACACCAAGTTTACAAGTAATGGCTCCCGAGCCAAAAAATCCTTGATGACTCGAGGACTGTCGCAAAATCACCACCCTTAATCGACTTACTAAAACCCGAGGCCATAAGACCACATGCGGCCAGCCTCGATCTCGTAAGTCCTACATAAGGCAACAACAATAACTGTAAGACCTCAAAGGCATGCAAAACCTGTAAGACCTCAAGCAAGGCATAAACCACACTTGTACGAAGTGACAATAACTGTAAGACCTCAAAGGCATGTAAAACTAAAGGCATAGACCCGATCTTAATGTTAAGGCTATATATCAAACTTGTAGGACCCCTAATAAGGCATACCCTCGATATAGACGTCGAAACTACTTCACTCGGGGACTTAAAGGCTCCGACCAAACACAATGACCACGGTCACAAGGCTATACCAGCCAAACTAACGCGACTCGGGGACACCCGACCGTCACTATAAAATCACAGGCCTTCAATTACTTCGAATATACTTCGAAAAGAACATGTTAAATAGGCTACACTCGATATAGGCAAAAGAGCTTCGACCATGTCGGCTCCTAAATACAGGCTTTGAGATATTCAGCCACCGAGCCAAACCTCCCAAGGTGCTCGATCATCACCATTAACGACTCACAATCGAGGTTCTATCAAACTGTCGAAGAGTCAGGCAAACACAATTCCATAGAAAATCCTTATCGAGGGAAGAATAAAGCTCATATAAAAGGTCGTACCGACCCAATGCGTAAGAGCCACTGTCGCTAGCCCACACAAGAGGTCGTACCGACCAAAATGCATAAGAGCCTAAGGGCCGACTTTAAATTCAAAAACTTGAGGGTCAAATGAGCTCGAGTCGAAACTCGGCTCGGAGACTGAACCGAAAACAGTAAACTAAATACGCCTAAGGACAAAAGCATAAAAGCTCAAACACCAGCTTATATTAAAAGGTCGTGCTCATCGAAGCGCGTAAGAGCCTACGGGCCAGCCCAATGAGCCCCATGGTCATACTATGGATCTAAGGATTCCTTTCAAACCTAAGAACAATTCATCCGGCCAACAACCGGCAAATATCAAAGCAAAAGAAATGCGTGAAAAACAAAAATACGAGGCTTCCTTTTATACATGTATGCAAGGGAATACCAGCTTCATTTCCAAAGTTCTCTGGGAACACTACATGCAAGATCAGAAAAGGAAAGGCCTAATCTACGCCCCACTCGGGGACTACGGCCCGTCAGCATATTTATCTCCATTGTTGGCATCGGACAGATGGGACTTAGCGTCATGTTCATCCGCCTTTGCCTGTTTCACCTCTTCCGAGAGGTCAAAACCCCTAACATTGATCTCCTCGAGTGTTCCCCTTCGAGATTTGCACTGTGTATACTCCAAGCTCCTACTCTCGTGGTCAAGAACCCTTCTCAGCTCAGCTCGAGCATCGATGACATCCTTCAAATAGACCGCCACTTTCTTATCAGCCTTAGTTTGACTCATTACGGCTTCGGCCCGGGTATCCACAATTTTGGCTTTTATCTTCAAAAGATCGGACTCGAGCTCCTTAATCATATCTGTTTGAACCAAACTGTTCTCACGAGCTAAGCGGAGTCGAACCTCTAGGGCGGAAGCTTTAGCCAGAGCACCTTTTTCCGCTATAGTATGGGCGTCCGCCCGAGCCTTTAACTCATCGTACTCACATTTGGTTTGACCAACTTCACTCCTAAGGCATTGTAGATCTCCAGTCTTCTTTTGCAGCTAAAATAAATGAAACGTCAGCCTTAGGAATAGAAAAGGGAACATACGCCGAATCTAAAGCAATAAGTGCCTGTTCCTCGAGGTAGGTTTCGTAGTTTAGGCTTCGATTCGCCTCGCACCGCGAGTGCACCAACTCTTCTTCTCTCTCATCACAAAGAAGCCTGAGGGACTTCTCCCCATCCACGGCTTTTTGCAGCATGGCCTTACGACGAAGTAGCTCGGACTTGAGCTTGTCAAAAGCCTATGAAAGAGAAACTTGACAAGAGAGTAAAAACTGCAAGACTATAAAATCGACACGGACGATAGAAAACTCACCTTGAAATAGAGCCGCTGAGCTTCATCGAAAGTTGAGCGCAAATCTACTAGTCTGGCTCCGTCTATCCTGAAAAAACCCCACACGATGGGGACATGATCGCTCAGCATATGTGTCTCCTGGTTTCGAACATCCCTCGAAGGTCATCGAGGGGGGAAGATACATCCTTTCCAAGCCCCCGGCATGGACTCGTCTTGATGAAAGCACCGTCGCCCTATAAAAACCCATTTTGCTTATTGTTATCGCTCCGTAGCCCAGAAGCCGGTGATCCTTCTCCCCCTCAAAGAGGGCACGATCTCCCCTTAAAGGATTCCCCGATAACTACCGTGACAGGGTTAGTATGCGTAAAAAGAAGGCGCCCTTAAAGGACCAAATCACACGGCGCATATCGTGGTATTTGGCCTCCCATCTTCCCTTAGAAAAAACTCGCCACTTATGCTCATTATAAGTCGAGTAAGTCGCCAGCTTCCGAGCCCAATCCTTCAGGTTGGGGACCTCGCACGGCGTCCAGGAAATTGCTGCAGAAAAGGAGGCACGTTTACGGAACCAGTCTGCGCCATAAAGCAAAACTACGAAGGCACAAGTATACCGCTTACGTGTAAAATTCTACTCCTCAAGAAATGGCAGAAACTCCACAGGGATAACATCAACGGTCCGTACTCAGACGAATCGGCTCATCCTCTCCTGATCTCTGTCTTCTTTGTCATCAACGACAAAGGGTGTGGTGGATCGGCATCGTAAGGTTAGCAGACCTCGATGGTGAAAAGGCCGGTGCAGCCTGCTAAGATGACTGAGCGTGAATTCAAGTCCTGCTCTCTCCACAAAGAACCTCATCATCAATACTATCCACTAAAATGACGGGTGAATCTGCGCCATGGTGACCCGGTATTTCTAATAGAAATCAGGCACAACCCTATCAGGGGGCCTAGCGTGAAGGGGTACGTGTACACGTTCAAAAACCCCTCAGCGTGATCCATAATGCTCTCTCCCGAGGAAAGTACCCGCAGTACTACCTTCTCCCCCCATCCACAGTCTCTCCTTTGTGACTCAAGATGCTCCTCTCCTACTAAGGAAATAAACTTCGAAGCATACTCCCTATGACCCGAAGCTTCTTTGTTCAAAAAGCCTTCAAGGGCGGAACTCCCCTCTCCTCGCCGAGAGGACCTTGGTGTGGCAGCCATAACTGTGATAAAACTAGAAAATCCGAGCAAATCCCTCATAATCGAAATAGTGAAAGCCTTGACACAAGAAAAAAAAGCTCCACAAAGGAGAATAACTACTCAGAATAGTAGAATCATCAAAAGGGGAAGGCAACCCTATATATGGAAAAAGCAGCGACTATCCGCCTGCCTCAAAGGCCGTTTAAAAATACTGGCTGAAACATTTCTCGCTTTGGGAAAATGTGCCAACAGAATCGCCTCGGTCATTTCGTAATTATGTCATACACTTGACGCCGTCGTATGACGTTTTGGTGTCATTGACCCCCGCATTAACCAAGTCCCGAGATGGTACCCGATCTCAAGGACCACCGTCAGAAAGAAGATAGGCTCCGGGAGGCCATTGGCATCACTGCACAGCCCGAGATGGTACCCGATCTCGAAGATCTCAACCAAGAAGGAGTTACGCTCCAAGGAGCCATTGACATGATTCTAAGCCTCTAGATGGTACCAGATCTCGAAGACCTCTCTCAAAAGAAGATAAGCTATAAAAACCTACTCATATGGGCTTAGCCTCGAGGTATCATTTAAACCCAGGTAAGCCCCATCCGAGATCTATTTGCGACGCCTTAAGGCCATCTACACTGAGTTCAAAGCAAGCTTCCAGGTAGCCCGAGGTCTATCGCGGGGTCTAAAAGGCTAAGTCTCCTGCTGAAATTTTGGAGCCCCTACTCTTATTCAACTCGAAGCCAGGGATCCCGATGGCCCAAGTTTATCAATCCAATCCAGACCCGGTCCAAGGAACGACAAAAGTTTCTACAGGGAATTGTGTTAATCAATCAATAGCCAGAGAAATACTTATGCCCAGGCTCGGTATCCATACCAGTTAGTAAAATCACGCTTTCAGATTCTTCGCAAAAGCAGATAAAGGGAAATAAAGCATAAATTAGAGACAAATTGAAGAAACATCGTTTCCATTAATAAACAACGGTTATAAAGCCCACGGGGGGGTCCTTACACATGATTACAAAGCCCACGAGGGGTCCTTACACAGAAACAAAGAAACAAAAAGAAAATACATACGATAAAAGCCAAGAGTCTAATCTATCCTCAGCGGCAGTGTGTTCGAGCACCGCCTCCTCAGTGGCCTCGTGTCGATCCTCCAAAACAACATCTTCAAGGGAGAAGATGAAGAAGATGAAAGTGATGCGGAAGAAGCAGAAAAAGATGAAGAAAAAGCCGTAGCTCGCTGTTGATATCCAATTTTTCCCTATGTATTTTTCAGTATGCAAAATAACTTTAAAATGGCATATGTATGCATATATGAGTATATCCAAGTGTTTCAATTTTTTTTTCCTTAATTTTTATAGATTTTAAATCAATTTATTCCCTTATTTTATCCATAAAAATCCAATAATTATTTCTAAAATTATTATTTTTTTGGTGATTCACTTGTTGAACTTTTATATTTATGCTAAAATATAGCCATGATGATTTTTGCACATTTTTAGAAATTTTACTTAGTATTTTGAAAGCTAAATTGCATAATTGCAGTATTAGCCGCTTTTAGGATTTAATTACGTTTACATTTACAAAATTAACTCCAGTATTTTTAAATAGTTAATTATATGTTATAAATCATTTTAGCGCTTTCAATATATTTCCAGAAATTAATTTATTACTTTTTATAAATTAAATAGGGAAAATTGGCTATTTATATAATGACCCAATTTCATTTCAATTATAACCTAAAATCTAACTCCAATTGAACCCAATTAAACCCCAACCCAATCCTAATTAAATCGACCTAGACCCGGATCCCCACCTACCCTTTCTAATCTCGACCTTTGATCTACCAGATCAACGGTCCATGTTATTTCTTGCCTTTTTAACCCAACGACCCCCCAAAACCCTACCCCATTCATTCATTTGCACCGCCCCTGAATCCATCCTTTCCCAAATTCTATCTATAACACCACCCAAACCCTAGCCACCGCCACCCTAATCCACCCTAATCCATGGCCTTCCAGGGTCATCTGAGACATGTACCAGCCTTCCATGGCTTCTATGTGTTTGGTTTTGTGGTCTCATGACCAGATTTTGAAGGAATTTGGTCCAGTCCTTGCTCGATGATCTTTCTCCGGTCATCCCTGACCTTTCTCCGGCCAGCCATGGCCATTCGAGTCAGATCCTTGACTCTCCTGGCTAGATCGGTAACTTTCAAGGCCTTTCTCATTGCTTTTGCGTTTTCTGAAACCCTAATCTCTAGGACATTTTCGAATTCTTTCAGATCTACCATAGATCTGTGCTTGCCAAGAACTCTTTAAGTGCTTCTCGAAGTTTCTTTGACCTTGCTGTTTGATTTATTTATTTATCATCTTTTAAAATCGATTGTTGTTGAAGCCCTAGGTCTTTGGGGTATGAAATTGCTTGTTTGAGTACTTGACTCGACTAAAGCTTTGTTTTGAAACTCTCTTTTCTCTATGTGACTTATCTGATTATGGCTGAAACCCTAACTTTTTAAAAGGGTTTCCTCACCTACAATTTTCGAAACCTTTGCATGTCTCTGAGGCTATGTTTTCTTCTCTGTTGATTCAATGTAATTTGACCTACTTGATTACTATGCTTCGAATGCTTGCTTTACTACTAAAACCTAGCCCACTTCTGCTACTACTGCCTGTTTGTGATTTTGTCCATGAGTTTGGCCTCGCATGTCTGATGACCTTGTTCACTTTATTTATATGCTGAAGTTTCTTCCTTGATTGATCTTCATCTTTTGACTAATCTCAAAGCTCTCCTTTTATGAACCCTGATTTCACTCGCCCGTTCAAAATTGATTGATTTTTTTCCATTTGTTGTAATATTTACCTTGCTGAATCTATTCCCAAAATAAGTATATTTCTGTACTTAGACTCGATTGCTTACTTAATATTTTTTACTACTTCTTTTATGACAATAATCACGCTGTCTCTAAATTGATTTCCTTCCTTATTTGAATCTGTTAAACAGTGATTCCTTAATTAAAGGAAATCACTTGTATGATTGATTCTGACTGGAGATTGTTTCTATATTTGTATTAAAACATTACTTATTACCTTCCTTCACTCGTTTTCAAAAGGCTATAAATACCCTGCACCCCTCTTCTTTAAAAAACGACGAACACAAGGAACGAAACACTTGAGTTCAGAATACACACTCCACTCAAAACTCTCTCTCCTTTTTCTCTGTTACTACTTGTGTTGCTGCCTTGTCTAGCCGG